>NW_001884571.1:3580-109180 GCF_000146915.1 Parastagonospora nodorum SN15 | reverse complement strand
GGCTCCCGCTCCAACTGCCCACTTCAACGCCTCCCACATGTCCGCATACACATGCGCATCGCCCCATGGGTATGCGTGAATGTGCCCGGCGTCAAATCACACACATGCGCCAGCATATGCGTCAGCAGGGCATACGACGCGATATTAAAACGGCACACCGAGACCCATATCGCAACTGCGCTGATACAGCAGACTATGCAGGACACCCCTCCGCTCCTTGCCATTCGGAAACGACACGTAAAACTGCGCAAACATATGGCACGGCGGGAGCGCCATCTTCTTCAAATCTGCGGGATTCCACGCGCTCAGAATGATGCGGCGATCATACGGCTTGTTCTTGATCTTGTCGATGACGTCGGCGAGTTGGTCCACGCCCTCGCCTGTGTAATCGTGCGCATGTCCTTTATACTCCGCGCCGAAATGACGCCATTGAAACCCATACACGGGCCCTAGTTCGCCTTCTTCGTAGTGATTGAGGCCTACGCTGTCGAGATATGCGCGCGACCCGTTGCCGTCCCAGATCTTGATGCCTGCGTCGCTGAGCGGTTGCGAGTGTGTGGAGCCGGCGATGAACCAGAGGAGTTCGGCGATTACGGCGCGCGTGAAAACGCGCTTTGTGGTAAGGAGAGGGAGGATGAGGTCGGGTGGTGAGGAGGGGTCAGTGGAGGGGCGGGAGAGTGTGAATTTTAGTTGTGGGGGGAAGGGGAGGGCGTAGGTTCCCAGTGCCGGTGCGGTCGGGGCGGTGCTCGCCATTTGCGAAGGATGTCGGATATCATGGTTGAGGTATTGGTATTCTTCATGTGAGGGGTTTGCGGGTGTGGATGTAGAGGATTTTGAGGTGCCGTTTGTTGTGTCTTTGGTTGGCTGGGAGGAGTCTGAAGGGGATATTACGGGCTCGAGAGCTGGGGTAGCCATTGTGTATGTAGTATGCGAAGTTGACGCGGTGTAACAGATTTGAAAGGCTTCACCGAAAAGTTAAGTGGTTCGCGCACGCGTCCCGAAAGCGCGACTGCGCGATTGGATTTACTTGGTCAACCGTAGTTCAGGCGGAATCTAACCGCTTTGGCTCCAGCAAAACATCCCACGACAACGACCCAACCACAACATGGCGGAAGAGCAAGCCGCTCACCACCTGCTGAACGTCCTAGAGGAGCGCGGTCTCAATGTTGATCTCGATAAGATACTCCTTGGTTTTGAGGACGAGGCAATAAAGCATGAAGCTGCCACATGGGTTGAGGAGTATCTCCACGAAGACACTCTTTTGACCAAAGAAGAACTTGAATTGTAGGCAAGTTGAATGGAGTGTAAGACCCGAGTTAATATGTGTTAGATACCAGACGTTGAGGAAGAGAGGCCTGCTCCACCAATATGAGAGCGAAGGGGAACCAGTTCGACCAATTCTCGATCACGAGATCGCCTCCGCGATTGAATCATTGCAGGGCTCAACTGCTGCTATCGAGGCGCAATCGAAAGTACTGGAAGCACAGAAAGATGCTTTGATGAAATTGAAGGCACTCGACAAGCCAAATATGGATGTCGAGCACTCACGGAACGAGAGAAGGAGAAAGGAGGGACAAGAGAAGGCTAGATTGGATGTTGCTGTTCGTCTTCTGATGTTCATGTTTCAAAGTAGCGTGACTGACTAAACCAGGTCGACGACGTGGTTGCAACCGTCACTGGAGCAACTTGCTGAGTCACAGAGAGAGGTTGACACCGACAAATCCAGCATCAGGAGCTACCTCAGTGAGCGGCTCGCATCAGATGATCAAATTTTAAGCAGACTACCGGGCATCGTCTCCAAGCTTGTCACAGAGCTTGAAAAAGGCGGAGACGAGAAGTCCATCGATCAGTGGTGCAAAGCCATCGTCTCTTTCCGCACTGGTGAGATCAAGGCTAGAGTAGATGCGGTATACCTCAACAGCCTCTCTGACAGCCAGTCAAATGGACGCTCTGATACATCAGACGAGGAATTGAAGGGACGGAAAGCTGCTTTGCAAGCTGAAATGGAGGAACTGCACTCGGAGATCGCGTCGGTCGCTGAGATGGTGGTCGAGCACGAGCTACGAAAGCCAATGAACGAAATGAAGGAGCGAAAAGATCGAGAAGTGACACAGGCTCGAGGTGCATGGTTGAATTACGTACGTGTCACACATCTCACTCTCTTGTTTACGACTAACAACAGTAGATTCTCACGACACTCGATTACATGGGCAAGCGCCTCGATACCATCACAACCAGCACACAAGACGTCGATGGCTTCCAACAAGCACTCGCACATGTCAGCGACGCAGCATCAAAGCGTCTACCAGAAGCCCATGCCATCCGACCCACTCCACCACGACGAAGGACTACATCCGAGCCACTATCAGCATTCACGCCCATGGTCAAGCTAAAGCCCTCAAAAACCCTGGACCTACCTGTAGCCCTCCAAGACGCTCTCCGCCACGCCGGCATACCCTTCAACCAAGACAGCATCGAAGCTCTCCAAGACTCACTAATCCACGCCCAAGCCGAACGCGAGGGCAAGCTTCGAGAGCACTATGCCTCTACATCCACATCTACGCACGACAAACTGGCCGAACGCTCGAGCAAAGCCGATGCTGATTTGCGCGTCATCGTCGACGCTTTGTTCAAGCACACGCCGTTCCAGCAGGTCCACTTGACGGACGCACGGTTGGATAGGCAGTTGCGTGATTTGGAGGCGGAGGTTGAGAAGAAGAATCATGAGTTGCTGGAGGCGGAGGGGAATGTGTTGAGTTTGAGCGATCCGAAGGTTCGAGCTTTTGTTAAGAAGTATGGCAAGTAGGAAATGTAATGGTAGTGGGAGGATGAGAGTGGTGTTTCTTGTTCATATGCTAGTGATGGTTTAGCACATTGTAGTCTGAAGTTCTGAATATTGCCATATTGCTCTCGTTGTCGCACGTGTGGTCACTCCAGCCACGGTAGTTCATCGACGGGGCGGCAGAGTGGTCGCGATTCGCACGACAGCGAAAACACCTATTATCTGACGTCGAAGACTTATAAGCTAAGGCCAGAAGTAGTCAGATAGCAGGTTTTGGACTACTGGCGCCTGAAACGTTGCCGTGGAAGCCTTCAAGGTCTGAGGAGTCAATGTTGTTAGATTGATTGTGTTGGCCCGTTAGTCTTCAGCTTTAAACGGTACGGTAGATTAAGTGGTGTAAATTCAGGGCACCATTATTCGCTGTCGTAGCTATTCATTATTCGATCACACTGGGTGGCGGTCTCCTGCCATGGACCTTCCTCCCTTTGGTGGCTCTTTTCGTGACCTTCGTGACCTATTCCGTGCTCCATCCTTCCCAGTCCTATTCAATACCTGCAGCATGAGGCGCCTGGTGAACATCAAACCCGTACTCTCGCACTTCTTGTACTTGGACTTGGGATTCTTCCAAGGCCAGAGCTCGGCTCGTGGAAGCTTGCTGGACATGGACTGGCACAAGGGCAAGGAGAATGAGGACGAGGACGAGGACATGGAGCATGTGGACATGTGGAATCGCATGCCGTAGTGCTTTCGTTGTGTTGGCCTTCACCGTGGACGATTGGATGGTTACCTGTGGAGACGATGGATAAGTACTAGCTCTAGAGCTTGGTAAACAAAGAATTTCCCAATTTTTTTTCTTTGGAACTGGACATATGCTAGGTTCTCGCCTTTGTACACTGCACATGTGTAAGTAATGCGTACGGATTTTCGAGAAGTAAGGCCCATGCTCCCCGAATGGTATGATGTCGGTCGGGCTAGACTGGTGATGTGTTGTTCACAAGCTAAGCTAACTGGAGCGACCCCTGTCCCAGGAGCTCCATAGCCGAGGAAGTTGTGCTTCCTTTTGATATCGATCCACGCAATCGATCAACAGATATGGCGTTCAGCTGAGCAGCTGATCGAGGGAGGGCAGACGAATGAGCAGCTGAGAACGCGTGGCGTCTGCTCAAGTCAACATGACACGTTCTGGAGAAAGCTCGGCCTGGGAACTGGTTGTTGTTGTGCATGAAGCGCACATGCCACATGGCGCACCTTGCGCTCCCAACCTCCGTGTTATTGACCTAGCACCCAGCGCAGCTCAGCTCAGGCTTCTCAGCTAACTTCAAACCTAACACTCACCTTCACCGTCTCCACCTGCCGACGCTGTACATCGGTGCGGGATGCCACGCATCCACAGCTCCGCAGGCCATCATACAATCAATTGAACACGCAACACCTCGCTCTACATAGCTCCTAGGAGCTTCCTCGGCATCCGCCATGGTTAAAGGAGAGCTTCTCACCCTCGGTGCTGCCGCCACGGCAGTCGGCGGCGCCTACAAGGTTGGAGAGTTCCTCTTCAAGGCGAAGCGAGTGCGCGACGTCGGCCCATCCAATGCAGTCTACGTGCGCATCATTGGGCCGCGTCCGCTCCGACCTCGATGAAGTGCGTCGCCTGCTGTCCGTCCGCGAAGTCCACGATGCCCTCGAGGCCAACCCCGAGAAGTCGCGCTGGGTCTACGGCGCCATGCGAGACGTGCGCGGCGCCCTGGAGAACATCACGCCGCACACGGAGCGCGTCAGTGGTGATGTCGAAGCCGGACGCCGCATCGGCGTTCGTCACCGCGTCTACTGGCTGTTGAGCGAGAAGGAGAAGCTCGAGAACCGCGAGAAGGAGCTCAACTTCGCCCACGCCAGTCTTTCCGAGGTGCTCGGCTACCTGACCGCTCTGGAGCCCGTCGAGGAGCCCAAGAAGCCCAAGGAGAAGGAGTCGACCAAGGAGACCCATATCGACATCGACATCCATCGCGACGCTCCGCCTCCTCCTCCTCAGCATCAGCACACCCACGCGCCGCCCCAGCACACTCACGAAAGGGTCGAGCGCGAGGTCTACATTGAGCGCGATGCTGCTCCCCGACGTGTCGAACGTGTCGAGGAGCGTGACGTCTACTTCGAGCGCGACCGCCAGGGCCCGCCTCGCTACGAGCAGCACGCCGACATCCACATCGACGAGCATGGCCCCCATCACCAGCACGTCGAGGCCGACATCCATGTCCAGCGCGGCCGTGACCCCCGCCACCTCGACCATCCCCAACGCTACGAGGCCCAGTATGATGACCGCTACGAGCAACACGACCAGTACCGCTCCGAGTACCCCGAGGAACGCCACCACGAGTCCCGCCCCTTCCCTGAGCCTCTAGGCCGCCGCCCCGAAGCCTACGAGGACCGTCTCCCTGAGCGCGACTCCTGGATGCAGAGCGACGCCCGTCGCGCCCGTGCCCAAGGACAAGGACAAGGCAACTACGGCCCGTACGGCGAGTATGCCGAGTACGGCGCCCCGCAGCCCGTTGGCGCGGCCCACTACCAGCGTAGGTTCCAAGGCGACGCGGGCTTTGGCGACGAAGAAATACTGAATCCCCAACCAGTGCCTCTCTCCAAGGAGTACAAGGAACGCGAGGTAAGGAAAATCTTCAACGCACGCGGACGTCTGTGAGCTGGGACTGACGAGGTCTGCGCAGATGTGGATTGAACAAAAGGAAGACTACCGCTTCGATCAGTACGGCAACAGGCTGCCTGACAGATTCTTCCAGCCTCCCGTTCCCAGGCCGTATCGCAGCCGCATGTAGATAGCCCAGCCTGGATGAAAATTTGTATGTACCACCGCGGAGATATAATGAGCTTGAACTTTTTGTCTTTTGTGTAAGCAAGTATCCCCCAGATAGTCTTTCGGATGGCAGAGGCGGCTTCTTATGTAGCTTATCTATCAATTCGAGTTGTTTCCTTGCGATAGCATTGCATTGATGGTGTGCGTGAGACGACACGCTTCGAGGTTGACATGGCAGTGAGCAATAGTCGCATACAATGCGATGGGTATCTCTGCCTGTTCAACGTTCCCCAATACTACGAAAACTTACAAACTCAGAGCGACTTTCCGCATATCCGCGTACTAATCCCCCTCAACGCCCCCGTCACAATCCCCTTCCCACACCTTCCACCGCCAGTCAAACATCCCTCACCACAACCCTCCCCCTCCCCACGCCCAACCCTGCCACCGGCATTGCCCCAGCGGTATTATACAGCGCCGGACTCGGTCCATCCGGCCGATCAGTCGACATCCGCGTCGGCAGGTGATCCTCATTGTACGGCGATTGTTGCGCCAGCGCGTCCATGCGGATACTGGCAGACTGGGCAGCAAAGCGGTTTTTGTAGGCCGCGAGGACGGCGAGGGAGAAGTAGAGGATGGAACTGGGTGGGTTTAGTATATAAGGGTCGGGAGATGGAAGGAGGTGATTACCATAAACAAGCCACGCCACTGAGTATCTGCGCCGCAGTACCCAGACTCCATCGCACATGTCGTTTGTGGATGAAAGTTGAGAGTTCGGAGGGGGTGAGGGAGCAGCGCGTGTACCTATTTTATATCAGCATCACGTTCACACACTATCTTGATAAAAGAAAAAGAAAAAAAGAGGCAGAGACTTACCATTTCCCTGCCTTCTCGTCCACGCCTACAACATCTGCATTAAACACATTGCCCAGCTCAAACACACCCAGGAAAATTGCCCACCCCATGCCCGTCCGGTTGCGTATCCCGCAGCGGCAGAAATGCAGGGTGATGAGGAGGGGGAGGATCAGGATGGGGAATAGCGGGAAGATGGCGGATATCAAGACAATATTCCTGATTGCATTAGCAAGTGCAGCATTTTCGACGAAGGAGTGCCAAATACATTTTCCCCATCTGTTCCCCCAAATCCCCCACCCTCATTCCATCAACCGCCGTATACGTCACCGGCAGCTTCTGGCTGAACGCCGCATCCGACGACGGCAGGCGGCATTGCACGTGGGAGCCTGGATATTTCTCTCAGCACTGCAACTCTAAACACTGCCACGAGGTACCTTGAACGGGCGTATGTGTTGCTTCCTTACCCATCTTCAGTAACTCTAATCCCAGTGCGAGCATGGCGCCGAAGTACCCGCAGCTGAGTAGCAGGGCGAAACACAAGATCCAGACTCCCGAGCCGCAGATTCCCGGCCACGAGGTGGATGTCGCGGTGCGCAGGGTGCGGAAGATGTGTTTCTCGCGCGGAGGGGGAGGGGGTGGGGGAGGGTGTGAGAGGAGTGTCATTGTGCAGCCTGGACACAGTCAGAAATAAGTGAATATTGAAGTAAAGTTCCGACACCGAGATGTTGAGATATTCACAACGTCTTCGAGATCAGACATGAAATCAAGGGAGGAGGAATTCTTCTTATATGCGGCGTTTTTGCAGGTGGGTGCACAAGTCCGATGGTGTACCGTGGTTGGGGGTGAGGCTTGGGGGGAAGGCTCGCAAGTGTACCGGATGATGGGTTGGAAGTGTCAGATCATGGATTTTCACTTGTAGGGGAGGGTGAGGGAGGAATAATGCTCCAGTAGTGCTAGGGTAATTGATACTATGTTGGCATTCATATCTGAGTTGCTCGATAGCTACTGAGGATGATGAATATGCGTTGGTGGAACCAAGT
This sequence comes from Parastagonospora nodorum SN15, assembly GCF_000146915.1. Taxonomy (NCBI): domain Eukaryota; kingdom Fungi; phylum Ascomycota; class Dothideomycetes; order Pleosporales; family Phaeosphaeriaceae; genus Parastagonospora; species Parastagonospora nodorum. The sequence continues at coordinate 101,706 of NW_001884571.1, read as the reverse complement.
GTAGCTGTGTGTGAGACCTCGCGTTAATATATGGTACCGGCTTTTGCAGCGAAAAAGAAATCTCAATGTGCAAAACATATGCTACAAAACGGTATTTTCGCAACGAGCACGTATCCCAGACTGCCAGACATACACAAGCTTTATCAGATTCCCTCATGGAAAACCCTCTCAAAACAGAAGTATAACCCAGGAGTCTAATTCAAGGCTTTCAGCCCGTCTTATGAACCCCAATAAACGTCCTCTCCCCGCGATACATATCAATGCTCCTACTAAAATGGTCATCCTCCTCCTCCTCAACCTTGACCCACACCCCATCCACCAATTTCGCCCTCTTCATCTCCTCTCTATCTAACCCCTCATCCCCACCAAGCACCGCCCTCCTGCCCCCAGCCATCCGCACCTCCTCCGCCTCAACCACCGTCTCAATGCCTGCAGGCACAGTATCCTCTTCACCCCAAGGTAGACTTTCGATATCGATATCCTTCTCGCGGCCCAGGATACACATGACCACGACTCTCGCGCCAGCTTTCGATATAACCTGATTCGCATGCTTGCACTGGTCGTTATTGCAGCATTCCTTGACATCCCTCGAGACACGCGCAATTCTGCAGCCGCTCGCAGGCTTGTTGGAGTAACATATCCACATGTTCGAATGCCTTGGTGCTAATGCCTGACCCCGACGCGCCGCCCTTCGCGTCGTAGAAAGTAAGTCGCGCAGGCCGCTTTCGTTGAGTTTCCTTCTTCGCGAATTCCTTGGGGGCGAATTTACACTCGGTGCGCACGTCGCCGGGCATGCTGATGACGAAGTTCGGCATTAGGGAGAGGACGGCGTGTTCGGCTGCGTGGATGCCCGCTGCGATGTTCAATCTTCTCGACTTGAGGATATCAAGAGCGGAGCGCGGGACGTCGAGCCACATTCCTTTGCTAAATAGTATGATGGGTGGGTTGTCGACTTGCACGGCGTCGAGGATGCGGCGCTTCTTGTCGATTTTGAAGAAGCCGTAGACGACTTGTTTGACTTTGATGGGGCCGTAGAAGGCTTTACATTTGGAGCCGGGAATGCGGCGGATGGCTTCGGTTTCCACGGGGTCGATGTCCGTGTAGTCGCGTTGTTGGGTCGTCCAGTCGACTTTGACAAGTTCGACTTTGGCGAGCATGCGCTCTTGGGAGAATTCTTTGACGAGGTACGTGTTGCCTTGGTGCAGGAAGATGCCTCCGTCGTAGAGAGTGAAGAAGGCGCGGGATGCTTCGAGTTCTTCGAGAACGGTATTCTTGCCGTGGGTGATGTCGATTATGGCGAAGTGGTCTTCCTCGGTGTCGCGGATGGCGACAAAGCGCGATGGTTGGGGAAGGAAGCGCTCGTTGACGTGGTAGAAGCCTTGAGGGTCTCGGCGCATACGCTCACGAGCGACCTTACATAGGAGAGGGCCGAAGTAGGCAGTGTCTGTCTCGATATTGATGGGGATCTCATGGGCGGCACATTGGATATGCCCTTCGACAACGAGCATGTTCTCTAGATCGACCTGCAAGGCGCTATTGGGCTTCGTGAAGATCTCGTCCGGGTTTGACATGTAGTATTGATCTGTTGGGAAGCAGTCACCGATCAACACGGATAAGGAGTCCTTGTTCCTCCGACCTGCTCGTCCGCTTTGCTGCCGAAGATTGGCGATGGTGTACGGAAAGCCGACCGTAACAACAGCGTCCAGCGATCCAATATCAACACCGAGTTCCAAGGCGCTGGTACACACGATGCCGATGAGTTTGCCATCAAACATCTCTCGCTCAATCTGCCGTCGATCCTGAGGTGTATACCCACCTCGATACGACATGACCCGAGCTAGGACCTCCGTCCTCTCAAGATTCGTAAGCTCCATTTTGACGGCAGACAGTAAAGCTTCACACTGCTTTCTCACTCGACAGAATGCGATGGACCTAACACCTCTCAGCATCAGCTGACAGAACAGCTTCGCGGTTTCCGCCATACAATCGCCTCTTCCAGAAGTCGGATCTCCTGGATCTTTGAACGGGGTATTCCAGCACAGGAACTCCTTGCGTCCAGAAGGCGATCCATCAAAATCCGTCAACCTGACTTCGTCAACGCCAAAGATTGTCCGCATATGCTCTTCAGGATTCGCAACCGTCGCCGAGCACGAAATAAACTTGACATGGCGATTTCCTAGCGCCGCACATATCCTTCGCAAGCGCCTCATGATGTAAGCCATGTGTGCGCCGAAGAGGCCGTTGTAGACATGTAACTCGTCTACTACGACAAATCGCAAATTCTGGAGAAACGTACGCCATGCGTCCTCTTGTGGTAAGATGGTGATGTGCAGCATATCTGGGTTCGTGAAGATAATGCGAGCCTCATCCCGAATATAGTTGCGCTCAGACATTGGTGTATCGCCATCGAAAGTCTCGACAACGACTTCTTCCAACCCGGTCATGAATCTAAGTAGCTCCTTCATACTCTTCCGCTGATCTTGTGCAAGCGCTTTCGTGGGAAAGATGTACATTGCGCGAGTGTCGGGATCCTGTTCCAGCTGATGCAGCACAGGCAACTGATAGATCAGCGACTTGCCCGAGCTCGTGGAAGTCGACACAATGATATTGTGTCCCTCGTAAAGATTATTGATTGCCTCTGCCTGATGCGCATACAGCTGTGTGATATTCTTCGTGTTGTACAGCGCATTAACCATGTTCTGGGACAGCTGGAAGTTCAAGTCGCCATATATCGCTTCCTGCGGATCGAATACGCGGTGGCCATCCGGGACGATCTGACCAGTGTACCATTCCAGAGTCTTGATCTCATCCACAATTTCTGGTATGCTTTTTCGCTCTGTCGGTATAGTGCTCGGTATCAAAGCCCTATCTGGCCCTGGCGTCGAAGCTCTGCTCTCAGCCGGCACCGGAACGAATGCCTGTGAAATCTCGTTCATCTTCTCCACCGCATCAACCTTATCCTCGGCGCACTGATTCAAAAACGCATTAACCGCGCTTGTGAACTTGACATTCCTCTTCTCAATCATATTCATCATCTGTTTCTGACTGAAAACCGGCATCTTCAGCTCTTCATGGCGCAGCTTTTGTGTCGCCTTAGTAGGTTCGCCCGTCTTCGCATGTTGGACTTGTCGCTTCAAATCACCATCGATAAACTCGAACAGCAGAACTTCTTTATGCTCGCCTTTCTCCGGCTCCGGCATCGTGATGACAAAGTCCTGCGTTTTGCGGCCTTGGATGTGATCTTCCTGGCCCATCAGGTTGATCTGCAGCATGGCCTCATCCACATACGCAAAGGTGATAGACTTTGGTATCAGAGCCGTTATTTGCGCCACATCTTCGATGAGCAGTGGTCGCTTTATGTGCCCTTCCACAGTTGCCTTCAAATTATCCAGCGTGGTCGCGAGGTGCTTGCGCGTACAACAGAACGTGTAGACGAGGTTCAGGGCGCGGTGGACCTGGGACAGCTTCGTGAAGTGCTCAGGCCATGGAATCGTCGTCTCGATCAAGGTGGAGGATGCATGGCGCACCAATGCTGGCTTGGCTGCGCCGCCTTTCTTGGGCGTTCTTCGTGGCTTCTTCCCACCATCGTGTGTCTTTGTAGGTACCGTTGTGGTTGTTGCGCCTTCGTTGCCCGAGGCGTCGAGGGACGTGTTTTCGCTGTCCGGCGCAGGCGTGCTTTCCGCCGGCGCATGCTCGTCGCACAATTTTCTCTTCCTCTTCCTCACCGTCTGATCCGACACAGTTGCTGCTTTCAACCGAGGCATCCTTCTGTCATGGTCGCTGCTTGGTGCTGGAACGCTGCTCGAGTCGCAAAGATCGATGACGCAATCACTTGCGACAGTACAATTTGTCGAGAACCGAAAACTTCAGGTGCAATGAAGGTAATTGAATTGGGCATGGACAAGTGTGTTTGAAGATGCATCGTAACTGCCGCGGGGGCGGCTGTGGCGATTGCCAGACGGGGAGGCGCGCGTTCAGATAATTCGCGCCTTCGCGTGGTCACGTGAACTCTGACAGCTGTAACTGCCCGGATGGCGGTATTAAAACATTCACTCACGCATCAGTATCAGAGTTGTAGTCAGAAATACGAAAGCAAAGACCATGTTCATCGTATCAACAATCCGCATTAATTCCAACGCATCATGCTAATGCAACCTAAAATCATATTCCCATATTCCATACCGAATCAAGCGATATCAAATTCGCACCAACAACCCATGGGGTATAAAGCAAACTCAGCACTCCACCACCCGGGGAGGATGCATAAAAAATCATGTACAGAATGCCTTGAACCGTATGAACATCAATGCAAAGTGAAGATAATGCCATAACATCGTAAATCGCCCGCCCAGTCTGGTATATCCGTCAAAATCAAGTAACATGATGGCAAGGTAAAACAACAGTGAGTGCGACGAAGCACGGAGTGGTTTAGTAGTCACCGCCAGGGACAAGCATCTCGATGCACTTGGTCAATAAGTTGCTCGCCTCGTGTAGCAGCTCCCACCTCGTCTTCTTGAACATGTCGCGCATGATGATGAGGAGTCCAAGACATGCATTCCGATCGCGCAGATTGGCCAGGTCGTCTGGCTTGCTGACGCCTCCAACGCGTGTCAAGAAGCCGGCCATGTCCTTGACTTTATCCTCGTGGGTAGGGATAGAGTAGGGCGGGGTGATAGGTCCGTCGAGCGCGTATCCGTATGACCAGACGATGAGAGTGGCGAAGTAGAGCACCCAAGGTCGGTTGAGAAGAAAGTCGTCCCGAGCCGAATAGGAGAAGCCCGCCTGTGGTGCAGTTTTGGGGTTGAGAGTGTGATCTCCAGCGACCATGACTTTTGATAGGAATTGCAGAGCATAGAAGGTAGCATCCCGAGCGCGAGCAGTTGGTGCCCATACTTCCTTCATACGCCGCTGAGCGCCGTTGTAGTCTTGTGGCGTAATGGAGCGACCGAGTAACCGTGCAGCGCCAGCATAGATCTGACAGTCCACAATATCGACATGCATCGCCATGTGTGCGAGATGATGTAGCACAGTCCTGGCCTCGAAAACGTTGTCGTCGTCCATTCCGTTCGAGTAGGCAAATGTAGTCGGTACGGTGAAGTCGTTCGGGCGTGCAAGCGAGCTGTCAAAATCCTGCTTCCAGAAGTCGAACGCGCGAGTGAGTGAGCCTCGCCACTTATCGCGTCCACCCAAAGCCTGTGTGACACCAAGCGAGCTGACTTGGAGGTCTCGCTGATTCATGTGCCACGAGACACTAAGCAGACCTGCCATCAAGATTGTGCGACCGAAAGAGTTTGTACGCACAGTTTGCCCGTTCAGTGTTTTCTTGAGGCCATCGAGGAAGCTCATTTGCTTGACCCCGTTGGAGTGCAGGCTTGCTTCGACCCGTCCCACTTCCGAGCTGCTTGTCGCAGACCACAGTGCTTCGTCGCATGGCAATGGTAGACGCATCTCATGTGCAACCATGACGGCACTGTGTCCAAACATGGTGGCATGTATGCTGTCCATGACAAAGGCCGCAAATGCTGCTCTCCTAGTAGCCTCATTCGTGATCCAATGGTTCCACCATTCGTCAGGTGTGTGTGTGCCGCCAATCGAACCACTCTTTCCATCCTTCATGCTTGGGGGCGAGTCCAGGGCTGACCTTCCAATGAGCGAGCTCCCTCGCCGCATTAGCGTCAGGGTGGTTGCATGGTGGATGTGTGCGCGCTCGTGTAGCGGGCGAGTGGAGTACATCTTCTCAAAGACTTCGAGCAAGAGAAGACTTTGGAATATCCACAGCTTTGCCGGCGGGCGGAAGTCAGCATCCATGAAGAGCTCCCACCTGAGGTGCCAAGCAAGGAAGTTGGATAGCGCAGCGCAAGCCTGCGTCACTTCGTGCCCATAGTTCTTCTCTAGGCATGATCCACCAAGACACATGATGGTGAGTAGCAGAAGATCAGGGCAATTGCTTGCGTTGAATGTCGGCTTGTGGAGGATCGGCAGCTGAGGATGGAAGTGGACCCAGTACGAGCTAATATAAGTCTGCATCATGCGTAAGCTCAGGACATGATGGTCGTCGTCCTTGTTGCCCTCCATGATGTCCTCTTTCTGTTTCTTGACTGGAGCATGGTCAGTCTCGTTGAAGCGATGATGGATGATGTCGAGCAGTGCCTGGCGCTTATCTTCCGATAGCGCAGATTCGGGTAGAGTAGTGTCAAGAATGCTATGTACTGCCATTGGATGTGATACTGGAGGCGCAGGATTGTTCTGGTAGCCAGAAACCGAAGGATCGTAGTTGAAATAAGGTGCCTGTAATCCAATCTGAGAAGATGCACCCGCTACGGGGTTACCTCCGGCCGGGTAGCCCATTGGAGATGCTCCGCCGGCGGCGAGCTGGTTGTCATTAAACAACCATGCGGCAAAATCGTCAGCCATGGCAAACGGCGAGCGACTGTAACCTTCGCCCCCAAACATGGGCATAGCATAGGATGGTGTTTGATCCATAATGGCTTCCGAGACGCCGTTCAATTGGGCGGCAGTGGACTCAACCCCATTCATTGGGGTCTGCCCAGTGGTGCCATTGTAGTACTGGTTCTCCTGTTCTCTAGCCACGGGGGTTACAGAGTGGGACGGGTATTCTGGAGGAGGTAAGGATGAGAATGGAGAGAAACTTTGCTGGGACTGAAACCCACTGTTAGGTTGACTTTGATAAGCTATCGACGCCGCCGATGGCGGGTACGACGGTGCAGGTGTTACAGCTGCGCTATAGGGCGAGCTCGAGCCATAACCTGAGATGTTTGAGGTCTGCGCGCGCAAGTCGGGCCGTGTGAAGTTGCCGTTACCCACATGTGGGGAGTTGTGGAGAGGTGTTCGACCTCCACTGTAGTTACCCAAAGCGGACGGACGCGGTGGGGGTGCAAAGTTCCCAGCGCCTTGGGCCTGCATGTCATAAGGCTTGACGTCTGAGCTATTTCGATACGCGTCTTCACTTCCATTGCGCTGCAGAGAGTCGTTTCTGTTCATGCTCGACGCGGGCGAGTGGTAGGTTGGTGGCGACATCTGGCTCGCAAGATTGGATGTTGTTGCAGACGCTGGAGACTGCAGTCCATGTGGCGTTTGCCTCTTCATATCCATTGGCTTCGCTGGCGGCGCATTCTTACCGCCCAGGGCTGCCGTCACAATCGGATTCAGGTTGTGCATATTGAAGGTATCTTTGCGCAGGAGCTGGGAGCCTCGAGCGGTGTGTCTCTCCTTGTGTCGCGCGCAGAGGTCTTGTCGAACGAAGGAGCGGTGGCAGTCTGGGAAGTCGCAGTGGTAGATTTGCTTGGGGTTGTCTACATAGATTAGCATGTTGTGCAATGCAGTGTTTCAAGCCGTCACCCACGGTTCAGCTGGTGCCTGTATAGGTGCTCGGCGCGCGAGTAGCTCTTCCCGCAGCCCTCGTGCGGACATTCAAATTTCTTGTCGAGCCCTTTTCTGCTCCTCCGTCTCTTCCTAGAGCCCGTGCCCTCGTCCCCGTCGCCGCCATCGTCTTCACTTCTGTCGCGACGGCGTCCGCGCCCCTCGCCGCTGTCTGGCGATGCGGGCGTTGGCGGCTCCGCAGCGCCGGAATTGGTTTCCATCTTGTCTGGAAACTGCGTCTGTATTTTGCCCAGCTCCAACGGGTGCCCTGCATGCATTGAGAGGGTTTGCGCCGTCATCGCCGGTGCGCAGGGCCGTGTGAAGTTGTGCGGTGTGCTAGGGCAAGACGGTGGGCGTGTCTGGGGTAAGGTGTGGAGTTTGTGTTGCGGTGGCGGGGAGGCTCGCGTGTGCGTTTGCCCAAGGATGGTGAAGTTAGTCAAGGAATCTGGAAGCCGCCCTAGAGGTGGCGCGCATGCTTCTTGGAATCACGACGAGATGCGCCAGAGAGATGTGCGCGGGGGTGGAGGCCCAACAGGCACAGCAGATCAGAGGCAGGTACTAGTGCGATGGTCCGAGGAGGCTTGAGCCCGTGGCTGTCGAGCGCTGCGACGTGCTGCGAGCTCTACAGGTGCCGCGTAGCAGATACTAGAGGGGCGAGGACCCGTGCGAATCGGGCTGAACCCTGGACGATGACTTGCAGTCGGGCCTCGTCGGTGGGTGCGCAGGCGAGACACGACGTCGGACGTGATGCGGCGAGTAATGGTGACAGCTTGTGTGGTGTGGAGAGAACCCTGAGCGTGGGGAAGCCAGGACGAGATGCTTCGTGGGAGGGAGGCGATCAGGCGCGGGAGGCCGAGTGGATATGGGAGCAATCCCGTAATTGTAAGCTTGCCGCGGCGAGGACTTAGGTTCGCTATATTTGGGAGCGTGCCAGGATGCAGAATCCTACGCCGCAGCAGCCGCGATATCAGTGCTAAGGCGGTCCCGTGCCCTCGAGCTGTCCAGGAGATGCCTGAACAGGTGAGGGGTAGTTTGCAGAGCGCTGGCGAATGGCGACGACCACCTGCGACGACGCGGTAGCCGTCAGCAATCAGAGAGAGCCTCGAGGAGCAAGGCCACTGGAATGCGTGCATGCGACGGGCCGGACTCGAACTCGAACGCGACCTCAAGACACCAGAATGTGGAGAAGCGTGGGGGCTGACCAGTGCGTGGGACGCCGTCACGATTTCTCGTAAATTCACGGGAGCCGCCAGCGCCCGCCTCTCTATGGCTGGACCTGCTCGACTTGATATCAACGCCCGCCTAGCCATGCGCAGGGCTGCAGCATTGCGCGCTCGCTTGTGTGCGGTTATCTGCTTTCGTATCTACAAATCCTCCATCTCCTGCTTGCTCCTCAAAGCACTGCGCCGTCCCAGCAGAGTCCGCGGATAAACACGCATTCCACCACCAAAAAGCCTCAATTCTCGTGGGCCAGCGAAAGCACCCTGAACTAATCTCCACACGTGCGCCGCCAGTGCATTCTGTCATTGGCCAGCCCGCATGAATACCGGCTCGTCTGACCACCCACCACCGACGCCTTACCCCAGATACTTAGTGAGCCTGTCAGAGTCCAGCCAATCGTCACAGGTGCGTACGTCACTGCAGGGAAAAGGCAGCGGAGCGGAGCGTCCATGCGAGAAAACATTTGCTCGATTGGAATACAACTATCTTCCATAGACTAAAGAACGGCCCGACTCGCTCAAAATATTCAGAATCAGGTCATGAAATGATATATCGCGCACCAAAAGAAGTTGTGTTGAGGTGGCGCATGAAAATGCTGATCATGGGCCCCCAAACGCCTCCAACGTGAGACCAATCTGACAGGCGAACAGACGCTTTCTATGCCCTGATCGATAAGCGCCACCATCTCACTGTACGATATCAAGCATCTTTGCTTTCTCCGACTTTTTTTTTGGAACATCGACGCGACTGTACGAATCTTTGTAATATCGCTTGGCCTGGTTCTTGATGCTAAGTTTCAAGTATACGTGCACAGATAGTGATTGCTCTTGGCCCACGAATGTCATCTGAGGCTTTTATTTCTGATCAACTTGGCGACGGCGAATGAACACGTCGCAGTGTCCTCGGATCTATTGACGTGAAATATACCCCAATGCCTCTAGTGTCTCACGTATCTGTGCCAACAACGTGGGCGAGGTATCACAACCTACAGAGCCGCATCGACCAGGATCACCGTTCCCGCTGCATTATGAAAATTCCCGTTTCTGATCGTCAGGATGAAACAAGCATATCCCAAAGGGGTCGCATTCGCTAAAAATTGGTATATCGTGAAGAACTGTAACCCCCATCCCGCTACTGCATGAAGCCGTAGGTGAGCCGGAAGAAATGCACATGAGGTCAACATTTCTGTCTACCGTGTCGGCCTCAATTTCCGGTCTTGTCTTCCTCTGCAGGCGGCTCCTCTGGTTTGGCGGCAGACTCCACATCTGTCTCCACCTTCTCGGCTTCCGCTTTTGTCGTAGAGCTTTCACTGACGCCCGATTCGTCCTTCGAAGGCTCCTCTTCAGGCTCCTTTGCATCTGAGCCTTCCAGATCTGACGCTTTGTCGTCTGATGCATCCTCGGCCTCGATGGCAGTTGGCGCGTCTTCACTTTGCTTTTCCTCGATTTCAGGCGTTGGATCTGCCTTGGCTTCGTCGCTAGCACTTTGCTTTTCCGGTTCCTCTTCACCTGCATCGCCTTCTGGCGCAGCGGACTCCAGCTCGTCGGCATCTTCAGCGTCGGCTTCGTCATCCTCCTCGTCTTCATCTTCAGCATCGCCGGTTTGCTCTAGCTCTGTCGGCTGTGGCGCGTCCTCTGATGGTGTCAATTCAAAAAGCTGCGTCACAGGTCGAGTGGCGTCCTTTGGTTGATATTCCTCCTCTTCATTTTCTTCCACTACTGTGGACACGGCTGTGGCGCCCACGGATGGTGAATGCCTGTGCCGCTTGGTGGTGCCAGCCGTGGAGAGATTGTGGTCTGAGATGCCCTCGAGGATAGTAGAGTTGTCCGAATCTTCTGGCCCGGGCCCAGAAGGCTCACGTTTTAGAATCGTTGGTAGCATTGCGGACCTCGACTCCGTGGAAGGCTCAGTGCCGTCGCCCTCAGCCTCGGGAGGTATGGTGTAGTTGTCATCCGGGATCAGTCCATAGTAATCGCACACAGTCTTGAAGAAGATATATAGCCCCGTACGTCCCTCGACGTTCCAGAACATGTCGCGATGCTGGAACCAGGCATGCGCAAATATGCGGTAAACGCGCCGAAAGATGTTGGTCAGTTGGCGCGCCTGTGAGTGTTGTGTCGACTGGTCGGTGCCCAATGCCAGCCTGGAGGGGAAGTGCTTCGGCGATGTAAGAGTGTTTGCAGCCCAGTCCAAGGTGTGGCAGCAGTAGTCAATAGCACAACATGACTTGGGCGGGTCGTGTACAGCGCAGAGGTATTGCCATTCTGATGCGCGCATCTCGGGGCAGGTTATGGACGAGCAAGGCGGGTTATCGGAGAATAGCGCGACGATGATCGAGTTGACCTTCTGAATGAGGAAGCGACATAGCTCGTAAAGCCAGAGAGTCTTGTCCACGTTCTCTGGCGGCTGCGCAAGCTTCATCGCCATATCTCTGTCCACTGCGATGGTGCCATTCGAGCCGATGGGGTGTGTGAGGAAGTTGTGCAGCGCTTTCAGGTGTTCGGTGAGCTGGAAAGCTGAGTCGATCTATCCATAAGTCAGCACTTCCTCGAGAATGCATCTTGCAGTGCTCGCACTTCTGACAGATCTACTAGCGGAGGTCCCTCTGCCATGTCTTCAGCCTTGGTGCCTGGCCGGATTCTTCGCGCAGCATTGTGGTCGAGGCTGCTGAAGAGCTTCTGCTGCTCGGGGCTGGCTGGCATTGGTGACAACTGGTCCTCTGGGATCGGCGGAGGGCTTGGCAGACGCGGTGAAGCCGGCGATGCCATTTTGTGACTTTTGTGGTGTTGTGGCTGTAGTATGGGGTCGTGGTTGTGTCGCGTGGGGGTGTTGTTGCGTGTCTGTTCGAATCATGTTGAGCTTGCACATGCAGGGACAGCCACGCCGCGCTAACGCTAGCAGTGACCTTTCCCAGCGAGCTACGTCACATACCGTCCTCACACTTTGTGAATTGATATCAAGGTGCACTGTACTCTTTTTGGTCAGATTTGAGCTCCAAGTATGTCTCCTCCCGACTACAGCGTGTCCCTTATACATCGGATTTTCATAGCCGAACCCCGATCAAGCTTGTCGGAATTGATGTCATTTCGTCTATTCATCCTGATCTAAAATCTAGTCCCCTCAGTGAAGAACATCCAAAGTCCTTGAAACTTCTCTTAGCCCTGCAATCTATTTGCAAACTCCACATCATCGACTCGACATGGACGCGGATACTTCAGACGATGAGGTCCCAAGCCTTGTACAGCCTGAAGTGAATGCCAAGGACAGAGACAGTCAGGACGAGGAAGTGCCGAATTTGGTGGCCAGCTTAGACGATACTGCGCTCAGCAAAGTTCCCATCACCATCGTCACCGGTTACCTTGGCGCAGGCAAGACCACTTTACTCAACTACATTCTCACAGAGCAGCACGGCAAAAAGATCGCAGTCATCTTGAACGAGTTCGGCGATTGTATGTCAACTTTGTGCTCATGGAAGAGCTTTCGACTAACATCTCCACAGCCATCGACATTGAAAAGCAACTCACTGTTTCCGACACCAACAGCACGGAAGCTAGCCCAGTTCCATTCGTCCCTCTAGCAAATGGGTGTATATGCTGTTCTGTCAAAGACGTGGGCGTTGCCGCTATCGAAAATCTGATGGAGCAAAGAGGCGAGCTATTTGACTACATCCTGCTCGAAACCACCGGCCTAGCAGATCCTGGCAATATCGCACCCATGTTCTGGCTCGACGACGGACTTGGCAGTTCCATCTTCCTCGACGGCATCGTAACGCTCGTCGACGCCAAAAATGTGTTGAAGAGTTTAGACGAAGGCTATGGTGACGAGAACAAACAGGAACATGAGCATGATGAACATGGTCCGCTTCTCACAACCGCACATCTTCAAATCAGCCATGCAGACGTCATCATCATCAACAAAACCGATCTCGTGTCTGAACCAGAACTACGAAATGTGGTCGATCGCATACGCTCCATCAATGGTCTAGCACGGATTGAGACAACTACCAAGAGTCAAGTCCCTCAGCTAGAAGGTATGATCTTAGATCTTCACGCGTATGATGAAGTCTCCGACGCCGACCTCAAGTTTGCAAGCAAAGGACATAGCCATCTTGATCCGGTAAGTGTTGTATTGACTTTGCGTGCAGACAAGCACGCTCACATTCTACAGACCATCACGACTACCACCATATCATTCCCCGCACTAGAGCCGTATCAGATCGACAGGTTCGACCTGTTTCTGCGCACAATGTTGTGGGAAGAAACACTCCTCCACATCATCCCAGAACGACCATTCGAAATACATCGTCTCAAAGCTCGCATCCCCGTCAAAGACGATCGAATGCTCCTTATCCAGGGCGTGCGAAACATCTACGACACCAACGAAGTCAAAGCACCGCAGGGACCACGCGATGAGCAAGCAAAGCTCGTGCTGATAGGAAAGGCAGTGGATCAGGAAGCGATACGGGACAGTCTACTTAAGACGCTGGCATCTTAGTGAGATTTAGTTGGTGTATCTCAACGGCCTTGTCAATGCAAGTTGACATGCAGGATACATTCACACCCCTACCTCGGTTTCCGCGTGAACCCAATGATATTTAGCTTCACATACTACCATGGAAATGTATCTCACTGAGTTGCACACTACACTTGTGCAATGTGTAATCAACCCATGATGCACCATTTCTCCTTCCACCTCGTCTCCCTGCCCCCAGAACAAAGTCGTATCCATTCTGTGGCAAACAGCAATCTTGCAGTTGACTGTATTCGATACGTTTCGTAATACCCACAGCCTGATTGAGGCATTTTTACAGGCTACGTAGCGACTGATGAGTTGCATCTAATTATCTAGGTGATAGTATCCGTGTGGATCTTTTCACATTGGTGGTTGTGAGAACCGTGAACTTCTCACACACTCGACATGCGGTGGACAGGTAGCCAGACGTCTTTCTGGAGATAATTTTTTGTTATCGCAGAATGGTTGGTTCTGTTGGAAGATGTTTGTTTCTCTTGCGCAAAGCTCGGCCAAACGGTAACGATCAATGTGTCATGTTACAACCACGCGATGGCTGGTCAAATGACAGTCACATGCGTACCACCTGCCAAAGCCCAAAACAGCATGTATTTCGGGATGCAGGGTTGCTTTTTTTCAGTGGCAAGTTGGTAGATACTGCAGCCTCAGAATATAAATCACACCAACATCGACATAAAGCAACCCGGCCCCCTCCTAACATCGGCACTACACAATCGATAATTTTTCATTCCATCTCAAACCCCTTCCTGACACTACTTCGTCATGCAGCTCGCTCACCTCGCCGTTCTCGCTCTGGTAATCGCTAGTGTTCAAGCCATTTGTAACGACGCAGGCGATGTCTGGGGCGCGGAACTAGACCAGGTGGTCGACAACCTGGACGCAGTATGTGATGAGCTAGTCGGAGACTATGAAAGCCAGGCATACAAGTCCACGTGCCGCAAGTCTGGGGCTTCAGGGAAATTATTTGGCTTCCACGTCTCACGCACTGGACTCCAAATGAGAACGTTGCGCCATGCAGAGTGCGTCTGGCACCTTGCTAATGAGGTTTACGGCTGTCGTCGTGGCGGCATGACGACTGTCCTGGGATGGTATTTCAGGTAAGTGGGTTTGGAGCTGGAATGTAGCTTGGTAGAGAGTGCGCAGAACACTGGCTGATCTATTTTTCAACAAACAGAGCTGTTCCACATCTGGAAGCCGACTGTCCTCATAACCTCGGGCCAATGGATTGACGAGATTGATGACGCGACGCAATCCACAATTCGTAGCGGAAGTCGAGCCGGCAGCTTTGAGGAAAATGGGAGGTCCGCTCGAATGTTGTATTATAGGAGTTGACGAGAGACGACGAGGTTTAAACTCCATGATTTATGTTGCCCAAGCGTAGATCAAAGTCTCTGAAGATGATGAGGCGTATCCTCTCGAAGTTGGCTGAAGCTCACAATCAATAAGATCTGAAAGATGAAATGACTGCGACACCTCAAATGTACTAGTGATGATTCACAAGACGATGCATGCACAAAGTCTGGGGGAGTCTTTCGTATCTCATTGGTCGAGGATACAGAGTGGCAGATGCTTGACTCTGACCCCGTGAGCATTACCACCTTAGGTATGAAGCGATTGGTTGTAGGCGATACAGAGCGAGCGTTCACTCCCGTCTCATCACATGGAACACATAACAGAATGACATCGGAAATCGAAAGAACAAATAAGGCATGTGCTGTACAAGTTAAGATCGATCACGTTGACTACATTGAGCACGGTACTACGTGATCTGATGGAGTGTCCGTGGATAGCAAACAAATCCAAGTAGTACAGTAGCCCGGCCGCAAATCAATTCTGACACTCTGGAACTCAGCTTTTGACCTGCATTGCAGATACAAACGAAGAGTGCGAATTTCGTTCTCCCTACTATCTCTTTGGATCAGAGACGTGACACATGCTACTCATCTACTGCACTAGCAATCACTTTCCATCCCAGGAAAGACACATTGATGACGAGAATCCCTCGCTAGGTGTACTGCAATACGTAAAAGGGCAAAGAACCCCCCAGAGCAACTATCACTCTTTCACATCATTGTTGTGACGTTGCACTCATCCGTTCAAGACATGCATCTCTATACCTTCCTCACCGTCATCACCCCAGCCATCATCAGCGTGCAAGCCGACTGCTATAAATCTGGCGATGTCTGGGAGCCCAACTACGGCCAAGCCTTTGTCGCTCTAGAAACGTTGTGTGACACAATGTCAGGACAGTTCGCGAAGGCTGAAACGAGATACGCATGCGTAAATGCAGTATACGAGAATCCTCTACGGAAGATGGAATTCTGGGTGCATAATATCGATCATGCACATTCTCGGAATGTGAAGAAGGAGGACTGTATACTGCATCTTGGCTATGAGATCAGCGGTTGCAAGCGTGGTGGCGTTACGGGGTTGGATTGGTTCTCCTTTAGGTCAGTGTTGTGGCTGGGCTATACTAGAATTGTCGGGGGTTAGACTGACTGAATTCGCTGTGTAGGGCGGATCCCAATCCCGGACGCTGTGGATCGTGAGAAGACTCATTGGTATCACGCTTGCTGTTCAGGACACTAGTTCAATTCGGATTATGAAGTGCGAAAGTGGGCCGACAACACGCAGAAAGGTTCAGGGACGTGATTCAGAATTCGAGCAAGGTTCTGCTCGTGCTTGTCAAGTATAATTAAAATCTATCGTAGACCGATGGCCAAGTGCAATAAAGCGCAGCTAGAGGGCGCAGTAACAAGCTTAGACTTGCACAGCCTCTTTCTCGTCTCCAACAATCTTGGTGTCCTGGTAACTAGGCGGCGCCGCACCGGTCAACTGGGCAAGGCCAATTTCGGCATTGATCTCCGCCATTCTCTCCTGGTCCTTGAGCGCAGTGCCTTCAGAGCCAAAGATAGTGTCCATCTCTTCCAATGTGAGACGCTTAGTCTCCGGTACGAAGAACCAGATGAAAACAGCACCGAGACTGATAATGAGACCGAACAGGATGTAAGTTCCGTACGTGATCCTTTCAAGGAGATCAGGAGTGATCTGACCAATGATGAAGTTGTTCATCCAGTTGGACGATCCTCCAAGGGCCGTTCCATATGGGCGAGTTGAGAGAGGCCAGATCTCGGCGATGAGAATCCAGGCGCATGGACCCCAGGAGTATCCAAAGTTGATGACGAAGAGCCAGACCATCACTACGGCTGCCCAACCTGCGGACTTCTCCTCGGCGAAGCGACCAATGTTCTTGGCGAGAATGACGGCGATGACCAGATGACAGAAACCCATACCCAGAGCTCCGACTGCGAGCACGGGTTTACGACCGAGGCGGTCAATGTAGAGCACGGCTGGGATTGTGGCGATGAACATGACAATACCGACCACTCCGGTCGCGAGAAGGGAGGTGGTGTTGCCTGTCAAGCCAAGCTGCGCGAAGATTTGGGGAGCGTAGTAAAGAACCCTAAGAATATTAGCACAAGTTTCGCACGCAATTTGTACATCTGAGGTGCTTACGCATTGATTCCAGACCACTGCTGGAAGAACATAGTAACGGTTGCCACAATAACACGCTTGAACATGGCCTTGGTCTTGAACAGTGCACCGATTGCGACAAATTGAAGCTTGAAGCTGTTCCATGCGGTCTGCTCTTGGAGGTGAGGAAATGCCTCTGCAAGACTGCGCTTCTCAAACATTGACTGGGCCTTGATCTCGAGGAATTCAAGCTCAATAAGCTCATGGTCCGCAGGAAGGTTGCGCAGACTGGCCAGGTTGGAACGAGCCTCTTCTTCACGGCCATGGTGCATCAGCCAACGGGGCGAGAACGGCATCCAAATCATGCCAATGAGGAGGATGAAAGCGGGGAGCAACTGGAGGCAGATGGGCACAAGCCACGCTGCGTTGGACTGCGTCTCGAGAGTAGTTCCGCCAATGTAGTTGGTTCCGTAGTTGATCCAGAAACTGATCATGATACCAAAGGTAATAGCGAGCTGCTGAAGAGCCACGAGAGCACCACGAACTTCCCTGCCGATAGTTAGCTCAGAATAGCTTCCTAATATTGGGAGACTTACGGAGGGGCACACTCGCTGTTGTACATAGGGACGATGACTGAAAGACTGCCCACACCAATTCCTGTGATGAAGCGGCCCGCGAGAATCTCATTGTGACCACCAGCAATGGCTGTAATTTGGACGACAACACCGACGATGAAGACGCCAGTTGCGCACAGGATACCGTACTTTCGTGACAGGACTTCGGCCACGAAACCGGAAAAGAGTGCTCCGAACCAGGCTCCAAGTTCAAGAATAGCAGTAAGCCATCCCTTCTGTGTCGGGTTGTCGATGTAGCCGTCGGTCTGTTTACCGAAAGATGGCATAGCCAGAATGCCACTGAACATGCCCTGGTTGTATCCATACAAGACACCTCCTAAGCAAGCAAACAAGGCGATGCTGAAAACCTTGAAGTTCTTGACCAGAGCCGCAGGGCCACTGGCGCCCATGAGGGCTTGTCGTCGCTCTAGCGCAGCATCGAAGCCGGCTGAGCCTCCTCCTCCGCCAACCATGATGATCAGTCAGTGTCGAAGTTTGTTTGGTAGATAGTTGTGAAGTAGCTGAAGTACCCGGCACAGCGGAACAGTCAAGCACCTTTTGTGGGCACTTGCATCATTTGTACTGCACGCGTCTGACACCCCATATTATCCAGAGTTCCGGCGGAAGGATGCCAATGATGGGTGGGGAAGCATTGGCGGTCATAAGATTTGGCTTGGCGGCTTCGAGGTTGCGGAGACAATGTCCCGTTCCAAGCAAACTAAGAGCCAAATGTCCCGTTTCATGTCCGCGGATTTCGCCAAGATGCTATACGCTCGGCCCTTATTGGATGAAAGGCCGACTCGGACATTCCGCCCTCCACGTGAGTGGCTTGTTTGCGGGTTAGCGATGCTGGTGTCCACCTCAAGGCCGCCGACGCTAAGCTTTTGCCATGGAAGTATTCAGCCTGAAGTGCGTGTCACATCTGTTGCATTCGTTTGTTTGCCTGAAGATGTCGATTTGACTGGGGAATGGTGGACAGATCGGCTGATATCTCATAACATTCGCGTTCAGTCTCGATTTCAGCACAGTCCGGACGCGTAAACACGTCTTGGATGTGGCATTGTGGCGCCGGTTCCACATGTCAGTGAAGGAAAAGGTATCATGGCAGATGCTATTGTCCGAAGTGCATGTTCTGGAAACACAATGCTCTTTTGGGCTGTGGAGATGGGGTAGCGGAGAAACAGACGTTGGGGAGGAGCTTCGAGGCGCCCCCACGCACGACCCACGTGGATGTTGCCGACGCGCCGTACCCGTTGGCATCCGACCTCCTGTGGAGGCCAAACACCAGCACCACATTCGCATCTGCAGTAGTCGACAAAACCTAGCACTCAGAGAAGACAGTAAGAATGGCAAAGTCGATTTTCCAGCGGAAGCGAGACCTTGTGTACTTGGTCTTCTTCATAATTCACATCCCCGTGATGCTTGGTGAGTTTTTTCTGTCTCGGACTTCAACGCTCAAGAGTCTCATGTTCTCTATTTGCACTATGCTCTACAACACACCATAATGCCTTTTTCTATTCCCCTCGAGATCAAGATAAACATTCCCAAAGAGGATCAGTTTCCTCGATATTTAGATCTTTTTATTTGTGACGGGAAAACAAATATCGAGCTGCTCGGTTTTCAGATTCTAGCAATTATACTTCGTAAAGGGCGCAATTGCATCTCACCATCTCCCCATCTTCTGCGCGACAGTCAAACCTCCAGTTTCCATTCTCCAACAGTTTTCTTTCGCCTCAAAAGAAACGAAATAAAACAAGTCCCACCACCCCTTCTACAACTAACCCACCCCCAGGCTTCGACCTCTCAGGCTACTATCCAGCCCAAATCAAGCCTCTCTGGATGACCTCGCTGCGCGAATGGTACGTCGCAACCTACGGCGACCGCTTCTTCTACAACCCACCGTAAGTTCTTTGTTATCACGCGCTCATCACAACGCCCCGTGTTCACCACCCTATCCGCTCTATTCCGCCGTCACATATCTCTGAAACAAATTACACTCCCATACCTTCCCTCTTCGAACCATACTAACCCCTCCCAGCGCCTTCTTTCCCCCCTTCCTCGCCCTCGAACTCCTCTTCCACCTCCCGCTCTCCCTCTGGGCCATACCCGCCTTACTCCGCTCCGACCCCCGCGTTCCCCTCGCCCTGCTCGTGTTTGGACTGGAAACCACGCTCTCGACGCTCGTGTGTCTGGCCGAGATGTTGAGTTGGGAGGAGTTGAGTGCGGCGCAGAGGGGTGCGGGCGGGTTGGGGGGCATGTATGGGGGATATTTGGGATTAGGTACGTATTTTGGTGGGATATGGTGGAAGGGAAATGTTGAGGCTAACTGTGTGATAGGGGTTTTCATGACGGTGGATTGTTATGCGAGGTTGGATGGGTGGATTGCGAGGGAGAAGGGGTTGACGCCGGTTTCCAAGAAGGAGTTGTAGATGCTCAGACAAGTGTGTAAATGGTAGAAAGGGCTGAACGGGTGGAGGAAGTAATGCTTGCGCGACGAAGAGAGATGCAGTTGCTTTTGAAGATGATGAGGACTCGTAAAACATGGCATGTAAACTACCAAAATAAACCCTGTATATATGCGCCCCAATTCCCAAGAAAAGTATCGATCCGACCATTGAGATCGAAAGTGAAATAAAAAAGGTCCAGCCGTAAATCGTGATGAACACATCCCCCCAAACAGCGATCCCTAACTCCAAGTAAATCCCCCTCACACCCAGCCAGTGATGTCCCACCACTCAGGTCAGCGTCGACATCATGGCCGCCACCAACTTCGGATTCGGGCGATCCCTCCGTCCTATCCGTCATCAACAAAAGATCTTCAACGGGCCGAGCGAACAAGGGCCAACCTACCCTTCCTATCCTTATCCACACGAATGACCTCGCGCTTCGGATCCCTGCGCTCGATAATCTCATAGTCGGTTTCGCGCTCGTACTTGAGCATGCGGCGCTCGTCCTCGAGCTGGCGGATCTCCTCCTTGATGTCGCGCTCGCTGCGGTACTGGTCGTCGCGGCGCACCAGCATGCGGCCTTCGGGGAGGAATGATGTGGCCGGGCCGTGGATGTGGTTGGAGCGCTCGATCTGCACGTATTCCTCGTGCTGGGTGTCGTGGTGGTGGTGCTCAGATGGGGCGTAGACGGAGGCTGGTGGTGCAGACGGGGCGTAGACTGATGCTGGTGGCGGCGGTGCGTAGACTGATGCTGGGGGCGGAGGAGGAGCGTGGACAACAGAAGGGGGTGGAGGTGGAGCAACAGACTCTGGGGGTGGTGGCGGAGGAAGAGCCTCGACCTTCTCCTCGTACACGTAGGTGGTTTTCTCTGCTGGTGGGGTGTTAGAGAGTGCTACAGTGGGAGCAGCAGAATTCGCACCTTCTTTGTAGTTCTCGCTGATTTTGATGACCTCGTCAATGTGCTCCTTTTCGAGGGCTCGTGTGATGACGATGAAGTCGTCCTAGATTTGTTAGCAATGTCTCGAAATTACATCTCGAGGATGCTCACCTCTTCTTCGAATGGATAACCGAGCTCAATAACGGCTTGTTTCTTTACCAATCGCTTCGGCATGCGGGTCTTGCCCTTCTTGCCAAAGGTGGCTCTTGAGGGCTGAATCTCCTCGAAGCTGGAAATCGAAGAGCTGCGAGTAGACTTGGCTACGCTCTTGCTCCTGCGCATCTTGCTCTTCTCTCTGTGAACTTCGACCTCGCGGTAGTCTTCACGCTCGCGTCCACGCCCGCCGCGGTCATCGTATCGGATCTCTTCATAATCGTCCTCCTGGTATCGGCGCGGAGGCGACCTGCGGCGTGAATGCTCGCGGATAGGAAGCGGAATAGGGACGTTGGGAGGTAGTCGATACTCGTGGACCTCTTCACGCTCAAACTTCTCGACGTCGCCATATCGTGGAAGCGGTCGGCGGTCAAAAGTGTCGAGAGACGACTGCCGACGAATGTACTGCGGTCGGGCCGGTCGAGCCCTGGGTGGCGGTGGCCGAGATTCTCTCCTGTCAATGTCGATATCGATGTTGAAGTCTCTGTCGATGACCGACTTGCGACGGTAAGGGGCAAGCGCCTGGTTGGCTATCTCAGACGGCGTTGGCTCGTGGAAGAGGTCGTTCTGGCGTCGCGAAGGCCGGCTGAAGAGATCGTCATCGTGGTATCGCTCCCTCTCCATGACGCGCGGTCCACGACGGGCGCGGTCTTCATGGATGTCAACATCGCGGTGGTACCCAGGGGCTTTGTCGTGCTCCTGGAAGCGGAAATGGTCGTAGTCGTCTCGGCCGCCTCCATCACGACCACCGCGGCTGCTTCCGCTGTCACCACCTCCTGGAGGACCACGCCTCATGCTCTCAAACCTCGCGCGGTCCCAGCGCTCGCCTCCACCAGCACCACTGCGGGGCGGTGCAGGCGGGTCGTCATAGCGATCCAGAGTTCCTGCGGAAGAACGGCCGTACATGGCTGCGAAGTGAGGGGCTGGCTGTCACTTGGTAATGGCAGGTTGGATTCGCGGGGTTGCGCCGGAAGTCGAAAGGACAGATTCACAAACCGAAACGAATGCGCGCGCTACTTTGTCGAAGAGCAGACGCTTGTGGAGATAATATAACAATCAGGCAGGCAGAAAGTTAGCAAGGTATAACAAGGTCCAAGGCCTGCGGACAGTTGCAGCGCCGAAGCCGCCAACTTGTACGCCAGCTTCAAGCAAGATCGTGGCTGCGTCATCGTGCGCTAAGACTGCTTTTCTTGTAACCACCATGCCGCCAGCCACGACGTTGAGTGGTCGACGACACCCCCTGGTTTCGCATGGCTCTCTGCGAGCTTGCGCGCACTGCAGGTCTGGAATCTGTATAGACTAAGCGTAGCCATTTGGGCACAGCCAGTTGGGCGCATTCATCGCCCGACTTCACGCAGAGCGGCATCGAAATCGCAGGTTGGGTATGTGCGCGATGCATCGTATGATTCCCAATAGTTCCTCTGCGCCCAATTCATCGGTCATGCTGCCCTGCATTCCTGTCACGAAGCAGCAAAAAGAAAGGATGATGCTTGCGATGGTTCAAGGATGACATCATGGGATATGGACCGTGCACACTGTCTGAGCCTCATGCAGCACCAACTCTCGGTCGGCGCCGCTGTGCTTCGAACTGGTGACTGGTCTCGCCCGTCGGGCAGCATAGACGGGACCCGCGAACGTAGCGCAGCGTTCGGCAGAACTATCCGCCCAACCTCGACATTGGCTTTGGTGCCTGTGTGTTCGGCGCCGTGAACCGAACTTTGTGAGATTGACCATCTGAGCTAGGGACGAACACACAAGGGGACCTCTGTGTATGGGTTCACGCTACGATATGCGCGAGGGTTAATACCAGCCTCTCCATTTAGACGTAAGAATGGCGGTGACCGTTCTCTAGGATTCTGGTGTTTGCCATCCCGAATCTGAAGAAGGTAGAGTTTTGACATTACTCGCACAGCTGTGTCTCGTACATTCGTACATCCATAGAATACATTCTCGTCGTTTACTCATTTCTTCCCAATCACCTCCTCAATCTTCCTATTCAGATACTCCATATCCGCTGGCCGGCCCTTGAGTCCACCCATTACCCTCCCCATCACACTTCCAAACGACCTCTTGCCCTCCTCCAACTTCTCCACCGCAGCCGCAATCAGCCCGTCAAGCTCGCTCTCCTCCACCCTCGGAATCTCGCCCGCGTACTTGTTCAGCACCGCCAACTGCTCCTTCTCCTTCTGCACCAAATCATCTCGTTTCGCAGTCTCAAATTCTGCAATGGCGGTGTTGATGCCTTTTATTTGCTTCTGGATGAGGCTGTAGAGTGCACCGTCGGTTGTGATGGGTTTGGTGGTCTTGGAAGCGTTTATAATTTCGGCTTGGAGCGAGCGGATGACGGAGAGCGTGGTTTTGTCTTTTGAGCGGAGCGCGGTTTTGAGGTCGGACTGCAGGCGAGGTAGGACAATGGGCTCGGTTGATGTGGAGGAGAAGCGGAGGCATATTGGACGAGGGGCAGCTGCGAGGCGTGTGGTCCTGAGAAGCATTGGGCGGAAGAGCGACATAGCGGGTGAAGTGAAGCTCGTGATATTTCGAAGTGGGAATTGTCGATTGAACCGTACTTCCAGTGCGGTCGACCGAAGTGGTGTTTACTTGTTTATTTCGGAAGTGAATAGTATTGCCCTGCAATTCGCCCTGGCTGTCTACGCAGGTTTATGTCTTCTGCTATCAAAGTTGCGTTGATTCTATGCGAGCACATTCGCAGCTCCCAAAATCTGAAGCTTGGGGCACCCGTGGAAGTCTAAACGCGCTAATCAGATAATCCCTGTCCGAGCTCGTCTTTTGTCTTGTTTGGCGCGCGACCAGCTAACCACCGACAAGCTCACCACGATTGCTGCAGCTGCAACGGACGACTTTCTTTTTGTTACGGGTTCTGCGAGCTTCCATTGCCGTCGCGCCATTACGTTGATTCCACCCAGCTTAATGTCGATGACTGCTCGCCAACGCGAAAACCCAATTCCCTAAGCCTTCTCCTTCACCAAGGCTCTCCCACCAATACCCCCGACCTCCAACCACAATGGCCTACAACATGCCCCCCGCGACGCCCCAGCGCCCTGGACCCGGCGCGTTCATTAATACTCCTGCGCCCAACCGGCCAAACCTGCAACGCCAATCCTCCATGTCGCAATCACAGTCGCAGCCGCCGCAGCAGCAACAACAACAACAACAACAACAACAAGCGTTGCCTGCGCCGCCAGTAGAGAGCCCGATCGAGCGCGCGGCGCGTACGATAAACATCATGCTGGACAGAGACAATCGGTACCCGTCTCTAGAAGGATACATCGGACGTAAGTAACGCGATACATGGCTTCAAAGCTGGCGTTGAGGTGCTAATGAAGGCCACAGAGGGCATTTCTGGCGAGTACGAGCTCTCAAGCTCCACAGCCTGGGCGCCATTCCAGAAACTACGATCCTACCGACTCCCCGATGCCGTCTTTGAGCAGGTCGACCACACGCAAATGTCCATGAGCATGGGATTGTTCGCAGAGATAAACCACGCCTGGGTCGTGGTCGACAACCAGGTTTACCTCTGGGACTACACGCACCCTAACCCCGAACTTGTCGGCTTCGAAGAGCAACCGAGCAACATCACGTGCGTCAAGCTGGTCAAGCCACGCGCCGGTGTCTTTGTGGCTACGATTGAATACCTGCTCGTCGTCGCAACCGTTACCGATGTCTTCCTGATCGCTGTCGAGTGCCAACGAGGCCCAGAAGGAGTTCATAGCGTCACCCTGTACCGGACAGGCCTTTCAACCTCTGTGAGGAGGATAAATGTCACCACTATTGAGGGTTCGGCACGAACGGGGCGCATATTCTTCGGCGACGGCGGCACAGAGGACGTATACGAGCTGAACTACCAGCAAGAAGACAGGTGGTTCTCCAGCAAATGCAGCAAGACGAACCACGTTTCACCGACGGTTGGCCTGCCTGCGCTGCCATTTTATGGCAAGTCCACCCAAGTGGGTACGCAGTCCATGGTCATTGACGATACCCGGAGTCTCCTGTACACACTATCTACAACTGGCACGATCAAGGTGTACCACATGAGAGCGCCTTCGTCTTTAGAATGTGTCATTACCAGGACACTGGTCAGCATACAAACCATGTGCATGCACCTCGTACGACAGCCGAACGTACTCGCCAACATGGTCATTGTCAGTCTTAGTCCCATCACAAGTCCGGAAGCGGACTTCATGTCTTTGATGGCAACAACATCAACAGGCTGCAGATTGTATTTCAGCACCACCTCGGGTACCTGGAACTCGGACAGTTCCAGCGCACCAAGTAACATGCAGCTCAAGCATATTCGCTTCCCACCCAACGACGCGCAATCATCGCAACAGGTCAATGGCGCACCGGCACAACCGTATCAAGGTGGCGCTCCGGTCGGATTTGACTCCAAGTTTCTCGAACTGACCACACTTGGAAACAGATATGCACCAGGATCGTTCTTTGCTTTTGTCGCAAAGAGTGGCAGTGTCAACCAGTCGCTCTTTATGTCCGCCCCACATTCCGGCCTCCTAGGACAACGGGAAAGCTCCGAACCTCCACGGTACACCGAGACGGCCATAGCTCTCGAACTTGTTGGCAAGGTGCAGGATATTGGCCAAGTCACACCACCATTCTCCGCAAGAAGCGAACCCCTAGGCTTTGGAAATGAGCTCTCCACCCAATTCGATCAGCCCTCCTCCGAGTACGCAATCATAACGTCCAGCGGAATCGAGACTGTGCGCCGGAAAAGACTCGTCGACATCTTCGCTGCGATCATCAAGCAGGGTGGAGGACAGGAGGGTACCGAAGGTGATATTCGCAAGCTCGCTAAGCAGTATGGTTTGGCTGAGACTGCTGCAACAGCTCTCGCTGTAGCATGCGGTCAAGGATCGGACGTCGGACCCGACTCTCGAATCGCAAAGGTTACAGAACCCGAAGTGCTCGATATGGCTCGCAGAGTGTTCATCGAATTTGGAGGAAAGGCGCACTTGACCGAGAGCGCAACTGTGGAAGGTCTGAGTGTGGAAAATGTGCGGGCCTCACCAAGACATGATGGTATTGCCATGTACGTCGCTCGCCTGATCCGCTCCATCTGGACCTCGCCCATCATCACACAAGTCGTAACGCCGACTGGACCGGTTCTTGCATCAGCACAGGCGGTCCCGAAACTCCAGGACATCCAACGATCTCTTGCGCAACTCCAAGAATTCCTCGACTCAAACAAGTCTTCGATCGAAGGCCTCGCTGGGCCAGAAGCTCTTGGACGGGCAACATCACGACAAGAGGAGGTTGAACTCCAGGGCGAGAACAGAGCTTTGACTAGTCTGTTGGCCATGGTCAATAACATTGTCGAGGGCATTTCATTTGTCTTGGTGCTCTTCGAAGAGAGGCTCGAAGATATTCTTGCGTTACTCCCGGATCCTCAGATGCAAGAGAAGGTGCGCCGTTTAACCTTCCAAGGCCTCTTCTCCGCGCACGAAGGCAAGGAGATTGCACGGGAGCTTGTCAAGGCCATTGTGAACCGCAACATTACCAAAGGATCGAATGTCGAGACGGTTGCGGAAGCTCTGCGGCGGAAGTGTGGCAGCTTCTGCAGCTCTGATGACGTGGTCATCTTTAAGGCCCAAGAAAACCTGAAGAAGGCTGCCGATATGGGTGCCAATGCAGAGCGAGGACGTATCTTACTCAATGACAGTCTGAGGCTGTTCGAGCAAGTAGCGAAGAGCTTGAGCTACGAGAACCTCAACTCAACCGTGGACAAGTACATTGAGCTCGAATTCTATGCTGGTCAGTTCGACATCTCCTTTCAAAGTACTCTGTGCTAACATGACTTCAGGCGCTATCCGACTGGCTTTAAGAGTTGCCGCAGACCTCGATCGCGGGAACAAGGCCCTTTCTTGGGTCAGAGAGAAGAATGACCCTACGACAGATCCCAACGACGTCCGAAGAGACTTCTACGACCGCCGTGCTTCATGCTACACTCTGGTGTGTAGAGTCATCGAATCTGTAGATCAAGCATATAATTCACAAGGTCCCACACCAGACGGCGTGGTGTCGCAGATAACGCGACGCAAACACGAGGCATACGAGCAGATCAACAACTCAGACGACGAGGTGTTTCAAAACTACCTCTACGATTGGTACATGTCCAAGGGATGGGCGGAGCGGCTCCTGGAGATCAACTCGCCTTTTGTCGTCGATTACCTGCGTCAAAGTGCGGAGAAGGATCTTGCGCACGCCGATCTTTTGTGGCGCTACTTTGCGCACTACAACGACTTCCTCAGTGCTGCCGAGACACAATACCAGCTCGCTAAGAGCAACTTGCCATTGACCCTGGAGAAGCGGATAGAGTACCTTTCACGCGCCAAAGCAAATGCTTCCACGCGCATGACCGGATTCACGGAAACTGGTGTTCGCAACAGGCAGTCAAGACAAGAGCTCTTGCGCAACATCAGCGACCATTTGGACATTGCAAATATCCAGGATGATGTCCTGCAGAAAATCAAAGCTGACAATCGTCTCGATGGCGAGCGGAGGTCCCAAGTGGTTTCGCTCCTGGATGGGTCAATTCAACCATTAGATGAGGTAAGTTCATGCTGTAGCCCTTGAATACACGATCATACTGACTTCCCTAGCTCTACCACAACTACGCGGATCAAGCAGCCTACTACGACATCTGTCTGCTAATCTATCACGTTGCCGACCACCGCAATATCCCAGACATCCGCCACACATGGTCCAACCTCATTGAACAGGTGCACAAGTATGCAGTTCACGACCAGCAGGCCGCACCGTGGGAAGCTGTGGCTATGAAGGTCGAAGAGATCGGTCTCCGCACCAACCAGAACGAGAACGTCTTCCCTGTCAACATTGTTCTTCAGCTTGTGCTGCAGTACGATCTCGAGTTTTACACTCATGACACCAACCCGCGTAACGGTGGTGCATCGCAGGATCTTGCACCAAATGCCAACCTCACATGGCCAATCGATGTCTTCCTGAGACTTAAATCACCCTTTGAGTATCTTGTTGCTACTCTTGAGGCGTTATGGTATGCTCAAGAACACCCATTCACAGGCCGTAACCGCAAGCTGTTGGTAAAGTGGATCATCTACCTAATAGAGCAATGGGCTATCACAAGTAGACGTGCAGGCGCGCTTTTCGGAGGCCCCGAGAACGCAATTGGTCTCGCAGACCTGTTGCGAGTTGTCTTGGGCAGCGACGTCCTGGGCCGCGAAGTCGATGATCAAGTATGGGTACAGCGAGCGAGGGATGTAGCTGCGGCGGTCGATGAGGCCGCTCGTTAAGGAAAGGGAGAGCCGAAGTCGTTGTGCTATATACAAGGGTTTTGAGGGGCTCTACACCATTCTTTCCACCTCTTGGGCGTTGTTTAGGGCATCAGATTGGGTCTTGGCGTCAAAAGCATCGATGTGTTACAACACTTGTAGGATTTCTATTGGTGTGCGAGGGAAGCATGGATGAGAGTTATTTGAATGCGAAGCATAGTAATGCATGTTCGATTGTGCCATATCATTGACTTTAGGTCTGAAGTGTAAAACCCGACGCTAAACTTATCCCCGCTGAAGCTCTCCAGCTTCCCCAAACATTGCATCACACGTCTCAGCTACACCACGACACTGGCCGCCCCACGCCCCCATTCTCGCACGAAGTCGAGACGACGACCATGTAATAATCACAATGCCAATATGCATCCATTGCCGCCACCCCATCCCCGTCCTCTACACCACCTACTCCAAAGCCGACGACCGCGCCCTGGGCAAAGGCGTGCGGCTCACCCAATGCCCCTCGTGCAAGAACTTTGCCGACAAATATGTCGAGCATGACTTTATCGTTCTCTTCATTGACCTCGTGCTGATAAAAGCTGAAGTACATTTACCCTCCCCTCCCCCCCACCAATGTATCTAACACGCCACGCACGCAGGTATACCGACATTTACTATTCAACCGCCTCGGCACCTCCGACGAGAAATTCGACCGCTCGATCCTCCGCCTCGGCGTGCTCCTGCTCCTCTTCGACGTCTACCTCACATGGGCGCGCATCGAGAAAATCAGCCAAAACGCCTCTCTCCTCGCATCCCAACCACTCATGCTGCAATACCTGTTCTTCCTCGCGCTCGTCACGCTGTCAACACTTGCATTCCACATCCCCATTCGCCTGCTATGTTCCCTCCCTCCCTCGCCCCTCCGAGTAGTACTTCCGCATTACCCCCATCCAACCCCGCTCTCCACCGCGCTGCTCGTGTCCAGCTGCACGAAGCTGTTCCCGATATTGCTGATTATCTGGGAATACGACTTGCGCAGCAGCGCGACGGCGGTGAGTTGGGCGGTTATTGTGAATAATATAGCGGCGCTGGAAATCCTGATGGATTGCGGGTATGTGAGGGCCGGGGTGTTGGTGGGTGTGGGGGCGGCGGTGAGAGGCGTAGTGAGCTGGGGCATGCTCAAGGCGGTGGGGTTGGGGACGGGGTGGGAGGGGTTTAATTTGGGAAGGGAGGTGGACGAGTGGATTGGGGGTTGGGTGTAGGTGTGGTGTAAGGCATGGTTATGTGATTGTGATTGTGATACCCCATTTGAATTGGATTGAATTGTTTGTACAAGATGCCATGGTTCCGAAACGCCGATGAAGTATGTGATGCGCTCAATCATGTCAAACTGCTTGGCTTCCTCCTACATAGGACCCGAAGATGGCCGATAGACAAGCCTACTCTCTCCTGCGTAGCCTCCTGGATTTCTCAATGTTGTCCTCCAAGCTCCCTCACGATTACCGCCCTTGGTTCAGCTCCGCTCGCAGGCCATTTCGTTGCGGTGTAATGAGCGGGTGTAGTTGTGCGAGGAACGTGATCGCCCACATGATGTACATGGCGGCAGCCGAGAGGACGATGGTAGAGCGCCAGACACTGTGGACTTGTTAGCATTTGTTTCCGATGTTGTGTATGCCGCGAATATCGTGAACGTGATGAGATTGATTGGCGATATGCTCCTGATTTCAATCGTAGAATCAAGAACGTCAGACAAAGAGCGATAGGTTGAAGATGGTATGATGGCGCAAGCGCGTAGGCGTTGGAAGATGTAGTGAAAGGTAGGCCTGGGGGAACGTACGTCTGGTTTTCACCCTTTGGCGAGAGGAACCATGCTGCGGCGCAGAATGCGACGACCACTACGAGCCCAATGAAGGGTGCCCATCTGCTCTTGTTAGTTGCGTTCTCATATGCGCGTGTGTTGGGCATACGGACCCGTTCGCCATCGCGTCGTTGTGGTTGTGAGGGGATCTGGGGGCGTTGTTGCGATCGGGAGTATATCGGCGGGCTTTTCAGAGGTATGTGAGGGTTCCAGAGCTTCGCTGCGTGTGATTTGGTGAGGTTATGTTTGGTAGGCCAGTCGTAGGCTCTTCCTGAGCTTCGGTGATGACGACCGTGCTTGCGCGCCTGTTGCTTGGCGACGCTAAACCCCTTTTGAAGGTGCCGCTGAAGGAATGGTCCGCCGCCATGTGATATCCATATTGTGTGAGGAAGTGTTGCATTTGTATAGTTAAACTACAATCATTCTCTCTTGAAAGCTCATTCTCTTAATCGTTGAGTCCAATGCTAGCCATATCCTCGTCCATCCCGTCCTGAATGCGGACCATGTCGGTCTAAGTTCGGGTTGATCCTTTCACTCTCGTTGCCTCACTATTCACTATTCGACCTCGAATGCCTGACACCAAAGGACGTCGTCCTTGCTAGTACCAAGCTAAGGTCTCATGATCGCTGTATTTCCGCCGTTATCCCTGCCGCCTCCTTCGCTGAATACAAAAGCACATGCTCCCGCCTCTTCTTCTTTGGCGCTATTTTTCTTCCTCCATTGCCTTCGAGACACTGACGGCTCTAAGATATCGCTCTCTCTATACGACTTGATCAGCCTGTCATCGCGCGTATTGCATCTACAGTCAGCGATGGCTAATCAGCCCCAATGTTGCTTGTCATCTCACAAGCCATGCCATCGATAGGTGATTTCGCGGCTCCTCCAAACACGTCAGACACTTTCGTGGCAGCTGCGTCTTGCGATATAAACAATGGAAGGACGGCAACCAGTTGATCCGCTTCCGGCGAGAGTTCGCCTGCCCCTG
Organism: Parastagonospora nodorum SN15; assembly: GCF_000146915.1. Taxonomy (NCBI): domain Eukaryota; kingdom Fungi; phylum Ascomycota; class Dothideomycetes; order Pleosporales; family Phaeosphaeriaceae; genus Parastagonospora; species Parastagonospora nodorum. The sequence continues at coordinate 70,830 of NW_001884571.1, read as the reverse complement.
GCAGGGCTTGTACCTGCATATTCGATCAGCCTCATCTAGTTGAGCCACGGGAGATCAACATACTGTAAGCCTGCCCAAACTGTGCTTTTTTACTTACATCCGCCTTGTCAGCGACTAAGCACTACCTCGCCGTGGTCAAAGCACATTATCAAGCCGACATATGAGTTATGGCACTTGCATGCGGGCATTCTTGCGGTGTGACACAAAAGTCAAGCTGCATAGCGCCAGGGAAAGTTTATCCTGGTACTGGAAGAAGAACCGGGACCGTATTCGCTGAGCGCTCGTCCCGCACGGATAGACAGAATCTAATCGTGGAGACAAACTGGAGTCTGGACTAAATCATGATGGGCACCTGGGTTAAATTGCTGGATTCGACTACACAAAATTTTGTATCTGGAGCAGATCTACTTTCCTACGAAATATTAGATTACTTGTACTGGGCTACACATACTGGAGGAATTGAGGGAAAATATGCGGGATGCTCACCGCTCCCTGCCGTCCCGAATCCGGCTCCCCGTCATAACTTCCAAGACCAGCTTTCGACATGAAATCAAAGCATCTTCCCGTCATATAATGCAAGCCTCGACAAGGTCGCATACAAAGCATTGGCTACCGAGAGGTTATATTGCACAGATCTGCGTCTGGCAAATGGGAACAGTCAACTGTCCCGCGTATACACTGCGTATGTGGCTCGGCCTCTTTTGCCTCGCCTCAACTCTGAGGCAGAATGTACGGCTCTGACGTCCAAAAACTGTAGAGCCTGTCTTCATGTAACGTACGGCATACAGAGTCCTTCCTTGTTACAGGGTGCTGAAGGTTCTTGGCCTCGAGTAGTTCCGCTTCACTTTCCATTCCTTGTCGATCTACATATCTGAACCAAGAGAGTAGTGCCGGATAGGCTACTGCCATATACGAGGCAGGATCAACACGACATTTGCAAATGCGGCGTGGCTCCTCCTCCTCATCGCCAATTGGATTCCCTGCTACTCCCACACTCACGCGATGTATTGTCAAAATGAGGCTTGAGGTTAGCCTTCAACGCAATGGTCTCAGCCTCGTAGATATCGTACGCTACACGGCATCATGCGGCGTCCTGGTGAACGAGAACACCGCCAATGATTGATTCAGAACACATCATCCTCGAACGTGAGCAATAAAACAATCGGACTTGAGGGTATGGCAACTGCTTCTGTGTAAGTATAGCTACTCTTGTACCGCTGTACTGCGCCGGAAACAGTGTCCGCTCGACCAATACCTAGATTGTTGGGGAAGTTTCCCCACCTGGTGTACCGTGTAGAGATCCCTACTACTGACTAGCTGCGGACAATTACCGTCCCAGCTCGGCGGTATTATGATCTGTTCTCTTGCTTCACTTCACAATTGTCTCAATATACGTAGCCTTCGGGAGACATAACCCATGCCGATGGGACACGTCCTCGCTAAGTTTGTTCCAATCCGGTCGGAAGCTTACGCAGCATTTCGATCGCTTACGTTTTCCTTAAATTTTATTCTTTGTCCTTCTCCTACCGAACAAACTTCCTGAATCCTGCTCAAACAAACGTGTTCATTACGTCTTGATCTGTATACCTCGTGCAGCACCGCAGGATGGAAGCAGACGATTTCGTCGTCATTGAAGACACGTTATCCATGAATCTCGAGAAAGACTATCCGACACATCCGCCGCCGTCATCTGTCAGCCGGTCTCCGACCATGCAAGACCTCGCTTTGCAACCAAGTTCACCACGAACATCAGGAGCAATCATTCAAGGGCCTCGGATGTGTGGAAATTGTGATTCGCAAGAGAGAAATGTAGACTTGACACATCATCAAGAACACTTCCACACAAGACTTGTAATGAATGGCGGGCATCATATCAACTATGTTCCAGAGCCAGGAACTACAAGAGTGAAGCGATCCAGCCCTGTGGCTCCAGAGCCTCTTCATCCAAGAAACTTACCCATCATGCCCGCAACTCCATTCTTCGAACTTCCGCATCGAATGATGCCAGTAGGTCACAAAGAACAGTATGATACTCCCGGTTTCTCACCTCCCGTAAGTTCTGAAGTCGTGCTACAATGCAGAAATGTTACTGACGAAGCTCTGTAGCCACCACCTCCGCCACCTGTATGTCACATAAATCAGCTACTCCTACTTACCATGCACTACTAACATAGATAGCCTCCACCAGCTCCGAGAGTGGCCGGGTTTTCATATCCGCAAACATTTATGGCATCCCCGCCACCACCACCACCACCACCACCACCACCACCTCCTCCTCCTCCTGTACGTAATCTTGACTGATTTTCTTCGAGGTACTGATCCCAGGAATAGCCTCCCCCGCCACCGCCACCGCCGCCGCCTCCACCTCCACCACCTCCTCCATCTCTTCTACCTCCACATTCAGATGCACCATTCCAACCAGAAGAGCGAGTCTCCAGCCCTGCAAGTTTGATACCTGTCAACTACTCTGGCGAATCACTTCTAGAGACAACCCGCATTGTCCGCATTGAGCCTTTCAAGCGCAACGTTTTCGTCACCCAGCATTCTCCACAGGCTGCCGACTTAGAAGAATTCAAGTGGCTCTTGATATACGGAGGTACTGAGCTCTGGTACGAGAAGCCATCTCGGTCATTGTTCAAGCAGATGAAGTCTCTTGAAGGTTTCGGTTACAACCTACCTGAGCTACAACCATTGGCCGACGCTAGGCCCGTCAGCCTCGAAATACCAAAGCTGCTAGCTTCTCGAGCATTGACTACACCAACAGATGACGATATATTCGAGTGCATGGCCGGCCACGTATTCGAAGGCGGATTCGCTGGTACATGTCATCAATGCAGCGAAGAGAAGTCAGAGGCGTTGGATGCGACGTCTCTCGTCTACAACCTCATCTTGACTACGTATCAGGCTAGTGATTCATTCGCACACGGCTCCCATTTCAACGGAAAGCAGATATACAAGATTATCCGATGCGGCAGCCGGGAAGCGGCCACCTCCGAAGCCTTCTACGCCGCGGGTGTGAATGGGTGGAACGTGGCTTTCAGCTGTGTGACGAGGCTAGGGGAAGGCTTCGAGGACAGAAACGGCTTGGGGAAAAAGATCGAAGAGCTGTACATGCTTGCTGATGAAGAGGAAGAAAGCAATGACGACGTCGTTCGCGTCTTCTACTAAACACACTAAAATGTGGGCATCCTAAATCAACGGTGTCTGTTGCTATTGTGGTCTCCTTCAACACCATAGCACGAACCACGGGTAACTCCTCAACGACTCGGATTCAGGGCGTACAGAATCCACTTGCTAGTTCGCATGCCGCAACATCCGATGTCGTGGCATGCACACTGCGCATGCACAACGATAATAGCCTGCGTGTTGCCATTCGATGCCCGCTCTCCACGACAACACACGTGTTACACTGCCGCACATTCTCCATCAAAATTTCCCTACCTGGTCTCGAATCGTCTCTTATCTTTTCACGTCACACTCGCTTCATCTTCTCCTCCGCGTCTGGGTTGTCTCTCGGAGTTCAGGGCGCTCACCGATCACATCCTAGTAACAGGCCTGCCAGCGCATACTCATGTTACAGCCGCGTATTTCGTACTACCAGTCGCTCGTTCTTGGGGTTTTGTTAATTCTTGGCGTTTTTGGTGATTTGGTGATACGTGGATATATATTGTATTGGTGCACACTGCGCGGCTTTCGGGTAGATGGACAAGAGGCGTTCGGGGATCCGGCTTTACATTCTTACATGGAGCTTCTTGTCTGGGACATTTGATCGGTTCAGGTGTTTCGGGCATTTCGTTTGTTGGAGATGAGTACGGATATTACATAACGTTAAACATTAGGTATAATGCACGAGAAGTATTTACCGCGCTGGCACATGCACTGCATCGATGTCTCGAGGACTGTACTTCGCTCACTGAATACCGCTAGCGACCATCTTGAAAAAAATCTTGCCTCCACCGTCATCATGCTTAAACATCCCAGGCTATGGTGCAGGAGATACATGCAGGCATCCTGACTGCAACTGGGCAACTACGTCGCTGACCAGTATTTTTCAGCTGATAGTTGACACAGATGTTGTTTGCTCCAATCTAGAGCTACTGGAATTTATGTTCCACCTAGTCCGCCAGGACCGCGGATGGTACTTTCAGGGGCCAAGCGGGGAAGGTGGCGATCCAAGAGGCTTTCACATTGATGCATCACGCTACCCCCCATGAGAGTGGCTGTTGGCTTCAACGTCAGTGACTGCTGCGGGCAAAGACTAACACGATTGTAGATAGATGCATAACCGGAATAGATTTGAATGTAAAATTATTTCGCAACAACCCTCAATGTAGTGCGATTCGTGCGGCTCTGATGCTGTAGAGAATAGCTGATCTTTTATGGCTATGAAGGATGAGTGATTTCCATTGCTCGGATTGCTTCTGAGACCAGTTGCACAAGTTCAGCGGTGATTTAGTGCTCACAATCGGACACTTTCTTGCGTGATCATTTATGTCAATTTGTGCGACGTGATTTAGACGAACACTGGTTCGTGCTATGGCACGTATCGGCGTCTATCATCTTGCAAGATGAAAACCCGGTTTGCAAACGAGGAGTGCTGGATGATTGTTATATACTGATCGTCGCCAAGTACACAGAAGGCCAGACAACTACACAAGAGTATCACTCGTGCTCTTACGTGCTGCTAAAACAAAGTCATCAGCAAACATATTCATACCAATAGCAATTCAGGAGACGACCCTACCATGTGATTCGATCTCAATTCTATCAAATAGTGGTCCTTGCCACCGAATCGAGGCTTCCACATCTTCCATGATTAGGATCGGCCCTAAACATAGATAAGGTCAGTCAAACTACCTGAGACTCTCCTCCAATAGGAATTATGGATGAGCACACACCTATAATACCAGCCGTCCCGGGTTACCGTACCACCTAACCAACAACCGCTGACGATTAACTGAAGCCAATGGACACAGAGTGATTTCTCCATAACCCTCGCATATCCAGTTTTGGCGTTTTGCGTCCAGAACTCGAATTTCAAGTGGCCTTTGTTTGAATTTATGCACCTGTATTTGGTCTCATTCGGCTCAAATTCATCGGCCAGCGTATTGCAAACGTCTTCCACTGCATCTAGTGCATGACCATAGTCAGGACTCCACCACTCGCCACGAGGATAGCAGTTATGGGGAACGGCAACAATTGTGGTGGCAATGAAAGAGAATAGTGCTAGCAGATGCATAGTGGGATAGGTTCAGGTGTGGATGTGGTAACGATAGCAATGAAGGCCGCGCGATTTCAGTTGTGCATTGAAAACCTCTAGAGACCAGTGACTCCTTTATAGCTCAGATAAATACATACTTAACCTGTGTCAAATCGTCTTTTGTGCAAGCCCAATAACATCTTAATGTTTTGCGGCCCAACCGGCAACATTCTAGTGTACAGATGGTTGTCCAGCTGAGCATACGTCGCCTTGTGGAAGTCATCGGGACGGATACCCGCTCGGGTCACGGCATGCTAACCGCACGAATGAAAACAACTTCTCTTGTGATTTGCTAGGTGATAATTCACACTCACATTACACCTCACAGAGTAAAGACAAAACACGATGGTCCACGTAGGAATGACCACCATTGTTTGCCGCCAGGGTATGGTCACGGGCAATCAGAGCTTATAGGCAGGCGAAAGTGGTAGGAAGGCATTGTGACCTGATTTGTTGTGTTGCACACATATCAGCGGAAATATCTCAATGTGGCTGAGTCTAAGTTGGAAATGAGACCCGAACGCGTGTCGGCAGTGAGAGTGACCAGCAAGTTAAGCAAAATCTGAGAAACGCATAAATTTGGACGCATTATGGCGTATTTAAGTGGTCACCTCTGAAGAGTCTCTCGTTGCGTCTTTGCTAACCTCTATGGACTGATATGTGATATATATCTCCCACAACTTGCGCGTCTCAATGACCCGATACCCGCTGATCCTTATTCAACACCTCCCCGGGTTAGGATCAGCCCTATATTACAGCAAAGGTTAGTCACATCGCATTCATTTCTTCTTTGATAAGAGCTTCAGACGAATACGCACCTGAAAAAGAGGGACATCCACATTGATGCGCCCCCCAGTGAACAGCCATTGATCTCGTCACCGAGGCTCTGTACACAAAGAGGTACATCCACAAATTTACCCCCCATTGAATGACACTTGATCCAGAACTCTAGCTTCTTATTGCCGCTGTCAGCGTTGACGCAGAAGTATCTCTCTTCGAGATGCTTGTAATCCGAGTTGGCAAGATGTGAGCAAACTTCCTCGAGGGCTGCATTAGCTTGGCCTTGGTCACTGCCCCAGTCATCGCCAGATGTGTAGCAGATAGCTTTAACTTTGGCAGTCGTGGAGGCAATGATGATAAGAAGCGCGAGTGGGTGCATGGTGAATATAGTTCAGGTGATAAGTTACTCTGACGTGAATCAAGAATGACTCTGATGTTGCTTGTAATAGGTATTATCAAATTTGTTGAGGCACCACTCCTTTATCATTGTAAAGAATGGGAATCATCACTCTTGCTCAGAACGACCTTTTGTTTAATTCAGACAGCATACTGACGCGTCTAACCCTTTGCTTGGGTCTTGTTCTGTGCACAGATCGATGGTAACCTTGTCCAATCGAGCTTGGAAGGACTCGTGCAACATGATTCAGAACGACACGTATCTGAGCAATCAGAATAGAGGATTCAGTCGTAGATGCAGTATCTCAAGCACTCGTTGTACATGGTACCTCGCAAAGTTCAGACAACAGACAAACAATCACGCGGGAACGTCCCATGTGATTGTGATGGTTTCCGATTTCAGAAGAGTAAATTCATCGGTACACAAGACCGGACCTGTCATTTTCCAAGAGCAGTCACACGATACAACGAGTTTCGAGTTTGTGAGATGGCACAGGTTTCCATAGATACGTAATAAACTTTGTTCGGTGAAGAGCTACAGCAAACTGTACACATGACTGCGCAATTTCATGTCAAGTGAGCTCGTCTAGAACAGTATTTGTGTGCCAAGCTAATCCATCTCCACGGTGATGTGCACAGCGTTGCAAACGTCTGAGCAGATATAGAACAACGTCACTGAGTACGACACGAGACCCGACCGTTCGTCTTGGCCACTGGATAATGTGAGCTGTCAACCCTTGAAGCAAACAAATTTCCAGACATGCATTGGTTGAGATCTATTCTTTGTAGCTGCTCGGTGACATGGAGTGTCCACAGAGCTCCCGGTGTTCCCATCTCTTGTCATAATGTGACGTGCCCCAAAATAGGTTACCATGTATTAGGGTGTTTCGGAGCGTTTGAGACGTGATGATTGTCTTACATTTCCGATACTATAGCACATTTGGAAAGTCTCCCCCACTCTACGCTTCTTCCGCCTGTCCTGCTCAATATCTAATGACTGATGTACATCTTCCACAATTTAGAACGAAAGGCTTTCGCTTGCTCCGACCTCACACCCGGACACTTCTGGCATCGATACTCGATCTCCGTCCGTGAGAGTTTGAACATTTGAGCTCCTGTCTCGCGCGGAGCAACAACACTGTCCAGGATTGGAGGTGAGCCACACTTGGGCGAATATCGTCAGCTTCATTGTGGGGGGTTTGAGTGCAGTTCTGTACTCACGTTCTGCTTGATCCAGCTTCTCAACTGTGCATTGGTCCAGTGCATAGCTGTGGGGGCGTCATCAATCTCATCCGGCGCCGGGACTTGCACACGCAACATCTCCGCGAATCGCAAAGTGTTCTTGCTCGGCCCAACGTCGGCAAGGCTTGGATTGACGCAAGCTATAACGACTGTCTTGCAAGGTCGAGTGCTCGCTGGGTCAAACACATGTTTCAGAACTCTCGTGATCGCACTCTGCCTGAAGGGCACATGTGGCAATTTCTGGCCCGCATTGCCATTGCCCGACGAGGCCGCAGCATCCGCTTGAGATTTCCCACGAATACAGTCCTTCAATACTGAGAGACTTATGTTGATCTGTCGCGTCTCGCGCATGCGGTCTGCTCCGTGAGCCACGATATCGCGAGCACCTTCCGATCCTGCGAGGTCGATCAGATACAGCAGACCGTCCGAACCGCTGCTGATATTGCGAATCCGAATACGACAGATAAAATGTGATCGTGAAGAAGCGGGGTTCTTGAGAGTCGACGCCGTCTGTCGGAAGGAACTTGCTCGCTCGAGCAGAGCCCTCACGTCCTCTACATTGAGTACCGCATGTTCCTCAGCACCTTTCAGTTGCGTGACACCATCGGCATCATCCAGTAGAGATACGGGTTTTCGCTCGTTCAGAAGATCGAAAGCAGCGTTGCCAGCAAGATCGATAATGGTCACGTAGACGTCCTCTTTCCCACTCAGAGTTCTACTCGTGAGTGTCTCTACCACGAGCTCCTCTAGCCTGCTCACTGTGAAGGTCTTTCCCGATCCTGTTTGGCCGTACGCAAACAGGGTTCCGATCCCGCCATTCCAAGCGAAAGGTATCAGATCTGCGACAAGATCTTCGTAGATCTGCTCGGTCGTCGAATCGGAGTCGAAAAGCCGATCTACTTGGTAGTCGGTACTCTGTTGCCAGAGAGTGTCAGTAAAACTAGGGTACGTTGTGCACGCAAAACTACACACCTGCAATCTCGGAATGCCACTTGGATGGTTGTACAGGTCATGGATGTCTACCACGCTTTTCTGACTTGAACGAGGGAAGATTGCTGAGGGGAATACCTCATCCTCAGCAAGAGGCCTAATTCTGACACTGACGATCATAGTTGAACTTGGCGATCCTTCGGATACTCGTGGCTTCGGGCAAGGGTCTAGTGCATGAATGAGTTGACGGTATCTGGAAATATTCTTCAGATAGAAGTTCTCCATGATGTCGATGATTTCGCGTAGAAGTTGATCGGTCTGTGTGATTGAAGTGATCAGTCCACCATACAAATATCTTTTGTTGTTTGCTTCCACCGCGGAGTTCAAGTTAGCAAACAACGCGGTCAATTCCGTGACAACCGCATCCCTGCGCTAGCGTCCAGGCAACCACTTTTACGCTCTCTTCTTTTGGCCGTCATTTCAATGCGTTTTACTTGCTCCACATGATGCGAGGATTTCGAATCAGTCTCGCAGGTTTGAAACACCGCAGTTTCTTCGTTTTGTTTGTCCCATATGGTGGCAGCCGAAGGAGATTGCGGGTTTGTTACACACTCAGCTTACTTGTAAGGGAAACAGGCGTTATTGGATCTTATGAGGACTCTTTGCGCACTGTACTAACGTTATATCGTTGCTCGTTGCATTCCCCACTGTTATCGACCTCTTTTGTTGTACGTCTGGTCAAGCATCAAAACATCCTCATCGTGGATCTCCTCGCCCTCTTTTGGCATCCAATCTCGCCACAGAGCTTACATTCCTGATGTTCGCTTGGTCTCATTTGTGACGTCTCCTCCTGTCGGTGCTTGTGAGCGCAAACATCAATTCCGCACCAACTCCAACGGCGCTTTCTCCGGTGCATCGGTGTATACGGTGCGACCGTCACCCTCGAAGTCAAGATCCTTGCTCCTCTCGTCATCCTTCCATGCAGCATCCGCGTGCGCAAGAGGCCCGTAGAAAAGCACACTCTGAAAGTCAGCTCCCTCGTTCAGCCACGACATGAATGCACTTACACAACACCCAGTCCACTAAAGATCAACCTCTTCAAGTTGATGTGTCCAAACGGCCTCTCGGGAGTGCCAATTGCCCACGAGAAGTTGAGCCAGATGAACAATCCCGTCGCCAGAACTGACTCGACAATCTCTAAACGTCGCACCTGAAAGCTAGTAGTCAGGGCCTTCCACTGCACGACTGCGGTGAAGATGATGGCGCCACATGCTCCCGCGGCAAGAATATAGGTGCTGCGCACTTCGTCAGTGATGTTTAGAAGCTATGGATGTAGCAAGCTTACGTGAAATAGTACCAGGTTTCGGGATGGGACCAGGGATGCGCTGCACACGAGCTGGATCATGCATGGCAGTGCCACGAGGCCTTGGACGAGGCCTGCATAGCGCAGTACGGTTCTGTCAAGAGGCTGCTTTGTGGTGGTGAACATGTTCGTGGGTTCATCGAAACAGAAGGTCGCGTGTATCAGATGATTGATGCCCAATGACTATCGCATGATACAAAATACTTATCATTGGTAGGTGGTTGCCTGATGGTACAGACTTCGCTGCCTGGCTCGCGTTTTGGGCACCGCGTACATGAGATGAAGCACCGACAACCACCTGGGGGATGGCTCAAGTTGCCAAAACTTAAGTGCGTGTATCAGAGGACATGCAATGGGCCAGTTCTAACTTTGATCCTCCGAGACCCGAGTACAGGAGGCGCTTTTCATCCAATCGCATCATCTTTGGCGAGGCTGTGCAAGGCACTCTGGAGAATGCGTCAAGTTGCTATGAATGCTGAACAGACCGTGAGGCATTCATGATGCAGATGCGATTTTAGTAAGAATATAGTCAGTTGTGTGAAGGTACGCAGCGAAAAGTCAAGACCGATTGAAGAGTCATCTTTCCTTGATAAGGTCTGATTAACGTTGCAAGGCTGACCGCGTGTTTGCCTATGTAGGTCCCTCGTCAGGCGCAGAGTAAGCACGACAAGCATGCTCACACCTTGGAGATTAACAAAGAATTGCTGCTCCTGGGTCGATTTAGCGAAAGCCGTGAAGATGCAACACTCGTCCGACGGCACGCACCCATAGGCTAGTAAGCATGCGCCTCCGAAGGATTTAACGGAAGTATGCTTGCGCCTCACTCGGTGCCGACTTCCGTTGCCGGCCGACCCAATCAACGTGTAGTAAGTACGATTGACTATGTCGATACTTGCCTTCTGTCATATCTGTAGTCTAAGTCACCACTGAATTTGTTGAACCTCATGGTGATATGGTCCAATAAGACAGTAGACCTGGTCGACATCCCATGTCTGTCTCGCAAAACCATTGCGTCGCGCAGACCCCGTTTGTCATTGCATATAGGCTGAGTTAGACTTACGCGGTGTTCGATCGACACTGTGTTATCCGCCTTGCTGTGCCGTACGCTAGCTTACCCATTCATGTTGCCAAGACTCGCAGGATGGTACTCAATGCTTCCGCCAGCGAGAAAATCGCCCGTCGGGGGCGCAACGGCATTAGCGGCGAGGATCCGCACCTTAACAGTACATGCGGTGCTGATTATAGTAAAGATCTTCAAATATTGCTCTCTCCTTTTAGCATCGCGACATGCCCATCACCTGCGGCAGCCATAGTCTGATTCATTTTAATACAACTTCCAATGAATCACTGTAAGATGCCAGCACAGTTTTCAACACCACTGCAACGAATTTAAGCCAATGTAAGATATTCCGATCATCATCATTTACTGAACTACCTCTGAACACTCAATCCAACAATCAACAGCGTCCCCAAAAATCTCTCCTCGACGAATACGTCCTCTCAACGACCAAGCATCACCAATCCAAACCCAACAATATAACCTTCAAAACACCTTCTCCCCTGAACCAAAACACTGGGACCACTTCTCCGTTTCCCAGCAAACCGAATGTCCTCCTCTTCCCCCTCACTGATCACATACGCCTCGCGCCTATCCAAAATAATGTACTCCCTCGTACCCCTAGCGCTATGGTTCACCATCGGCTTGATCATATACCTCCTCGTATTAAGATTACTTGCGACTCGAACAAGAGAAAGAGGGAGGATGGGATAGCACCTGGTGAAAGGCGGAAAAAAGAGTATGTCGTAGGGATGCAAGGAGTGGGTGTGCGAAGGAAATAAAAAACACAAAGGAGGATACATGGATGGACCGAAGAGTTGAAGACGCACTTATGATAAATTCTAAACGATTGTAAAAGCAGACGGTTGGGTTTACTACCATGGCTTGAAGGGATGATGTTCTCCTACTTCCTTCTACTTCCCTGCTTCTTTACCTCTCCTCCCTCCCATCACTCACCCATTTCTGCGTCAAGAACGTCTGTTCTCCTCACGCTCGCTCCGTAGGTCTAAGTCATGTGGAGGATGGTCGTTGTGTCTCCCTCATACCCTCCCTGGCCCTAGCATTAGAATTCGAAAACCCTCTCGCTGCTCAGTATTTACCTTACTCAACAAGCCAAGCTCCTCATGTCTTCTAAAATTCGAATATCGAGCGGCTCAATTCTGACAGAACGAAGGAGATAGTGGTGCTCACGTTGTAAATTGAGCAGCTCGATTTTTTGCACCAGGGGGCGGGAAATGCCTGGTATATGTGCAAGGGATGTGGGATGAATGAATACAAGTACCATGAGCTTAGGAAATGGTTCACGGAGATGTTTGAGAAAGGAATTCACCCAACACCAGAAAACGAAGCACTAGCACGGCTCTCAGAGGAAAATAATAATTGCAAGTTTGGGATTCCAGAGAAGAAAATAGCCCAAGATCGAACGCCGCGCAATGCGATATAAATCTACAGTTCACTCCTCTCCTCCCGATCCTTCTTGCCCATACGAAATCCCACCTCCGTCCGCCGATCATCCGTCAACCGCCCCCACTCCAGCAGCAGCCTAAACATATAAACCTCCATGTCCTCTTTGCGCAGCACCTTCTCCGTCCACACCTTGCCATCGCGCGCGATTTTCTCCGCTTCCTTGGGTTTGCCCTGCATCATGCGTTTATTGCGGTCTTCGACGCCATACCCGCCAAAGTACGCGAGCGAGCTGAATAGATCGTGTAGGCGCAAGTCGACCGGGACGAAGTGCTTCCACGCGGTGAGCCGGCCCTCGTACCATTCGCGGAACAGGGCGGATTTGAACACGACGGAGTTGGAGCGCAGGAAGGGGATGAAACGCGGGGAGAAGCCGGGGCCGTCGGCGTCGAAGAGGTAGCGGTAGCGCCAGTGTCTGCGGATGTCGATGTCGTTGGCGAGCCAGAACTCTCTCCTTTGGTCGGTGCAGTCTTGGCCGGCGCAGCTGACTATCTTGTCGACGAAGCGAGCGTCTAGTTTGGTGGCTAGGTACTTCTTGATGTCTCGCGTTCGCTTCATCGCATATTCAAGGTTGCCGCTGTGGTCGCCTTTGGGGAGCATGATTGGGTGGCGGGAAGTCTCGTTGTTGACGAGGTGAACTAGTCGTTGACGCAGCATACCCTTCCACGTTCCAGCTGTTGTCACACCTTCATTGGTCATGCCGCGCCAGAACAAAATATCTTCCTTGTCGTGGAAATGAGGGTCCGGAAACTTTTCGTCGAACTCGTACTTTGTCTTGTCCAGGTAGTTCCAGGGTGAAGGATAGCGAATGTCGATGTATCCGGGTGCGCGGCTTTGACTGAAGATGGGTACAACATCGTGAGTGCCCATCATAGTAGAAGGACTGAGGTGCATGCCGTGAAGATTCGCAATGTCCGGCTGGTGGCAAGGATCAGCAGCCAAAGTCCAGTTGGCAACGAAAGCGCCCATGGAGTGAGGTTCTATACACTTGGAGCAAAAGCCCTTCGTCTGCCAGTGACGCTCTTTCCGCGCGCGAGAGTCTGGCGGACAAGCGATGGAACCATACGTCTGGAAAGTTGGGGGTCGAGCATCTTCGAAGAATTGCGGATCAGTTCGAACGTCCTCGATGCTTGGCCACTTCTTCGCACGTTCGCTGCTGAAGTCCTGGGAAGGTTTCGAGGGATCTGGTGTGGGGTATGGCTGGGGGTTTTCGAGCGCGTTGCGGAGATGATCATAGGGTACGGCTACTCGGCATTCGTCGTGGAGGTTCATGGCAAGGTCCATGTCGGGAAGAAACTCGGCGAATTCCTGGATCATGATCACGGCCCCTTCAATGACCCATCGGTGCTCTTCAGGCACCTCAGAAATTGCTTCTGCTTTGCCATCTCTTATTCGAATACCACCTACGTCGGTATTGGTAGCTAGAACAGTCGCGGTGCGAAGTCGCAGATCATCAGGGTTGAAGGAGGAGAACGGCGCTAAGTCTTCTTCAATATTGTCGTAGTCGTCGATCACAATGGAGCTCCGTTGCACTGCGAAGCGGTGCCACTTGTCAAAGTTTGGTGGTGGGTCTCTTTTGTAGCGTCGGCGGTAATGCGCAGCTGCTTCGGCCAGACTCTTGCTGCGATGCGCTTGCGACTCCCACGTCTCGTGCTGGACTGCAGCAAGCTCAATCAGGGTCGCGATTGGATGGTTCGAAGAAGGTGGCTGGTGACGATAAACAACTACACCAATGGAGAAGGCGATGAGGAGGACAATGAAGGCTGCAGACTGGTTCCTGCCCAGACGTACAGGCACCGAAGAGCGGATGCGGGTCTCAATGTTGGTGTCGGTGACTAGGTGGAGGATGAGTGCAATGGTAAGTAGAGAAAGACAAAGAGCAAGCCCAACTGTAGACTTTGGTGGAAAAGAATAGGACACGCCGGTCCCAAGTGCCCGAAGTACGCCGATGTATGCAGAAGAAAAGGCGGCAATGAGCACCGCGCTCATAACGCCGTATGACCGAGCCTGGGCAGTTAGCAGGTGCATGTTCAGAGGTGATCAGAGACGTACCGATTTTAGGAAACATAACGTCATAAAGGGTATCATCAACGATAAACGCAAAAGACCAAGAAGAAACTCAGAAGGAAACGAGAGCATCCATTCGCGGTGCTCGGGCATGGCAGGGTATACGACCATGCCGGCTACAACAAGTACAAGAGATGATGCCTGGGAGATGTTAGTTGGTGGTGTGGTGGTGTGAGGGTGTGGTGGTGCTGCTTACAATAAATGTCAGGCCAACGAGCAAGTGGTTTGAGGTACCGTCCTGGAGATAGATTGTCCAGTCGTCGGCGGGAGATATGCCATCGTCTACCAAGCGATAGATAGCCTGTACAAGAAACGAATCTACGAGAAAGCCGATAAATTGGAGAGTCGGGATCGTCGCCGCAGCGGAGTTTGCGACGGGGCAGATGTAGGTGGAGTGCAATGCGCTCGTCTTGACAAGAACAAGGAAGCTGCTGATGGAGAGCAGGGCGGCGGGGATAATGTACCGCGAGGAGCTGTCGTATACAAAGTTGACGACGCGGTCGAGCTGGGTGCGCGGGCGTGAGTCAGCACTCCAGGCGGGGTACTGGCGCTGGCTGGGGTGGCGGAGGTGGTGGTAGAGGGCGAGCACGAGGGGGAGGAATGCCTGTGGGGGTTAGTATATCTATATCGTGTCCTATCCTGGGGTATGCGCACCATTGCAGAGGGCCCGCTGCACTCGACGTCCTTCATGACTCGGAAGTAGATGGCGATGCGACCGCATAGCGCGAACAGCAGCACCCCCAACAGCGCTCCCACGGCCTTGACGCTCCATGCTCTTCTCCGCGACGGCGCTCCGGCCTCGGTCCAGATCTCTTCGCCGGGCCTGCTCTGCCCGTTGCCGAGCGGTATCGCAACATATCTCGGCGGCAGGTGCGGTTGCGCGGTGCGGTATCCCCAGGCTTCGATTGCGACGACGGCGAGGCCCGTCAGCAGCAGCACGACGGCGACGGTGTGCAGCGGCTTGTCAAAGGCGAACGAGTGGTCGACGTGGCGGCGCGGTGCTCAAGTAACCGGAGGCTAGGACGAGGCCGCTGTTCCTGTGTCAGCAATTGCATTCTCACGATGTCTGGGGCCTTCTGGCGCGTACCAAGGGAAGATGAGGGCCTTCCTGTCCATGACGGCCGCATTCTCTTCGGCAGCGTCTTAGGGCTGCGAGTTGGCGCAGCAGTGGCAGCGAGCGACGTTTGACATGGCCTGGGGAAAGCGTGAGCACGGGAAACACTGGAAGCACTGGAGAGACTTGGGACCCTCCCGCTCGGCCACAGTTAGCGGTCCATTCGGCAAGAGGCTGTGCAAGCTAGGACCCGCGAGGAGCGAAGCGCCGTCTGGCGACCAGTGCGACAATCGATTCACAACGTCAACTCCTTCCACTGTACAAAAACGGGCTGCATCAACCGCAGTGTTTACGCGGCCGCTGTTTGTGCACATGATCAGAGCCGACAAGCTTTGCATACCACATGTCCGCTATTGTCCATCGAGCCGCGTTCCTGAGGATCATGGCCTCCGCCTATCCGAATGACACACTACTCGGCTGTCACGGCAGCGAATAAGCACGGGTGCCGACTTTGCAACTCCAAAAACGAAAACAGTTACGAAACCACAAGCGCTGGTGCTTTCTTTGGGTCCAACAGTGACGTGGACCGTGGATACCATCATCTCTCAACTCGGTGTACGGTCTCGGGGCTTCCCCAATCCCCGAGGACTACTGTTAGCCTACGCAGGCTGCGGGGCTAGCAGCAATGTTTTAGTATTGCTTGCAATGGAGTCTGACAGTTGACACCCTGGAACATGGTGAAGGACACCCCAACATGTCTTTACCCGAATGCAAGAGAATCTGATGCTGTCCTAAATCTCATTACAAGACGCCACCATTACCCAGACAGTGAATAGCCATGGACTTGCGTGATCATGGTCATGTGACTCTACTGCACGCGTGCTTGTACCTGCAGCTCGACTGTAAGAGGCAGGCGCATAGGGCTAGCCGGGGCCAAAACGCCAACATTGCTGACCTGGCAAAATCGCACCTTCGTACAGTTCTCACCATGCGCCACAAAAACCCTTTTATCGCGCCCAGCTGTTCAGCAGCCTGTTTCTACTTTCCCGTGAGTGCTCGGAGAGGATGTAATCGGTCGCACAATGCGCCTGCCTTGCGAATCCGCTGACCACATCATCCGAAGAAGTCTAGTAGCCTCAGCATCTGATATCACGCGATCGGCCATTTCCTGTGCCATGTTGGAGTGGGCCTCCATTCACACAACATGGACCCTCTCAGTATTACCGCGAGCATCGTCGCCCTACTCCAGCTCTCCAATAAGGTTATTAGTTATCTGAATGATGTCGAAGACGCTTCGAAGGACCGTGCAAAATGCGCTATCGAGGCGACGAACTTACATAGTCTGCTTACAAGCCTGAGATTCCGCCTAGAGGAAGGCGATGCTAGCAGCCCGTGGTATGCCGCTATCAGGGGTCTGGCCACCAAAAAAGGGCCACTCGATCAGTTCAAAGAGACACTTGAAGTATTGCAAGCAAGAATCACCTCAGGCAAGGGTCGGTTCGGCCAAGCAATCGACGTGCTCACTTGGAAATTCAAGAAAGAAGAGGTTGACCTTATCTTGCAATGCATGGAACGATTGAAGACGCTCATTGGGATAGCACTGCAGATGGACCATTTGTAAAGTTGCTGAACCACAACATCGGAACGGATACTAAACAGCAGCAGCAAATTGTCGCAGGCCATCAGTAACGACATGACTTTTGTGAGAGGTCTTATGCCCAGCATGCAGGCCGATTTAGAGTCGATACAGCAGGGCCTAGACCGTGCTCAGCTCGATGCTCTCAAAGCCTGGATATCGCCAATAGACTTCCTGGCTCAACAGTCAGACATTCTCCGCCATCGACATCAAAATACAGGACAATGGTTTCTCAGCGCGCCTGAATTTACTGATTGGCTCGACGGAGCCACTTCCAACAGGACGTTGTTCTGTCCTGGCATGCCGGGAGCTGGTAAAACTATGCTAGCAGCTGTCACTGTTGATCATCTCGTAACGAGCGTGCGGACTAGTACAACAGGAGTTGCGTGGCTGTATTGCAGCTACAAGTCGCGCATCGAACAGAATGTGGAGGCTTTGCTTGAAGCAATCTTGCAGCAGCTTGTGCTTGCAAACACCCCTGGTGTCGTTCAACTTGCAAAACAGTTGCAGCAGCACCACAATACTCGTGGATCCAGGCCAACCAAGGATGAGCTTCTTGAAACTTTACAAACTTCGTCTGCACAGCTTACGAGGTTTTATATCGTCATCGATGCTCTGGATGAATGCGCAGTGGAAAACGGAACTCGCCGCCAGCTTTCAGCCTGTCTTGCTCAGATGCGAAATAGTACTGACGTATGTCTCATGGTGACCTCGCGTCATATACCAGATATTGTACAAGAATTCCGCGATGCGTTAAAGATCGAGATCCGCGCGCGTGACGAGGATATTAAACCTTTTATACAAGGACAACTTGATCGGCTTCCCAGATGTGTTCAACATGATCCGGAGCTACCGCGTATGATACAAGAAAAGGTTGCCGGGGCAATCGACGGGATGTAGGTCTATGGGCACTCCCATGATTTGATTCCAGCTGACCAGATCAGGTTCCTGCTAGCTCGACTCTACATAGATTCATTGCTTGACAAGCGGACAAAGAGCAAGATCTGCTCGACACTCGAGAGGCTATCCAAAGAAGTAAAAACAGTCGAGAGAGCCTATGATCACGCAATTGAGCGGCTTGAGAGCCAGCTCCCTGAAGATGCTGCTCTTGCGAAGAGAGTTCTGACCTGGATAGTCTATGCTGAGAGAGCGCTCACTACAAGCGAACTCTGTCATGCTTTAGCCGTGGAATCGGGTGAGACGAGTCTCGATATAGATAACATACTTGACGAAGCAGATGTTGTGTCGGTGTGTGCAGGCCTTGTCACCACCGATGAGTGTAGCAATGTGATCCGTCTAGTACACTACACAACACAGGAGTATCTCGAGGGCATCCGCGAGACTTGGAGCCCCGGCGGACAGCTATACATCGCTATTACGTGTCTGACGTATCTTTCTTTCGACACCTTCCGACACGGCAGGTGCTCGTCTGACGGTAGGTTGGAGGACCGCTTGATAAAGCACCCATTCTTCGAGTATGCCGCACACAACTGGGGCAAACATGCGTCAAGTGTCCAGGAGAATTTGTTCGATCTCGCGGCTTCAATTCTCACAGACGACGGGTCTATGTCCAGCATTGTTCAGGCGACATCTGTCTATCGTTACGGGCTACACCTGTACAGCCAAAACTATCCAAGAATAAAAACTGGCTTGCATCTCTTATCCGAACTAGGGTTACACATCTTGGCCGACAAGATACTTACAACCCTTCCTAGTACTACCGGACATTGGATAACAGAGAAAGACAATGACTCGCGGACATGTCTGTACATCGCAGCATTGCATGGACACGAGCATATGGTCCATATGCTCCTTGCAAAAGGTGTTGACGTCAATGAAGACTGTGGACGCCATGGTTCTGCACTATTTGCTGCGGTACGGATGGGGCACACAGGCACAGTCGAGCTTCTCCTTGACTCGGGTGCTAGTATCGAAGCAAAAGCACCAAAGTTGCGCAGCATTCTCCAGATCGCGTTTCAAAATAACGACAGGACTATGGCACTACTTCTCCTTCAAAGAGGGGCTGACGCGGCTATCACGGATCAATTGCAGCAAACGCCTCTGGAACTTGCATGTAGAAGAGGTTGGTACGATGTGGTACAAGTATTAATGAATCAGAATTTGGCAGCAACTATGACCGCTTACAATAGCTATGGGGCCACTTTGCTCAATGAAGCTTGTTTTCATGGTCACCCCAAGGTTGTCAAATAACTTTTGGAAAGAGGGGTAGACGCAGGTAGTCCGGGCAAAGAGGGTTGGATCCCAATCCATGCAGCAGCTTCCAAAGGGTATTCGCAGGTAGTCCAAATTCTCATCGAGAATGGCACAAGCCCAAACACAATGGACAATAGAAGATGGACGCCCATTATGTATGCCGCCCAACGAGGCCACGTCGAGGCTGTTCGAGTCCTCCTGCTTAACAAAGCTCGTTTAGACATCTACGACAATAACGAGCGAGGTCCAATCCAGATGGCATCGTACCATGGTTTTCCCAAAGTGGTCGAGCAACTTGCCACATTCGATCCCTCGTTGGATATGCGAGATAGGAGAGGTTCGACTGCGCTCCACGAAGCAGCAGCCCAAGGCCACCTCGATGTCGTGCTGCTTCTTCTTGGAAGAGGTGCGGATGCAAATATATGCGACAATCAGAAAAGAACTCCAATCATCGCGGCGTCATCTCACGGTCATGCTGAAGTTGTCCGAACGCTCATGCACCACGGAGCCAACCTTCCTGCAACAGTGTTCAACGGATGGCCCGCGCTAACAATGGCAGCACACAACGGCCACGATGACATAGTTGAGATGCTTCTTCCGACCTGTTCTGGATCCCAGGTTGCATCCAGCATACCCGTCTCTTTCTTGTTCCTGCTTGTGGAGAAGGGCCGCCTTAGCACATTACAACTGATCAACTCCCAGCTCAAGATAGATTTCGCTTGCTCAGATCCGCACGGCGGTAGTTTACTCCACGCCGCTGTCCTTCACCGACAATACGACACCTTCACGTTCCTCAAAGATCTCGGCCTGGACATGTTCGCGATCGACCAAAAGGGTGACGATCTAATCTGCTATGCCGCATCGTCCGGCTCATTGCCGCTACTTGACGCCGTCCGAAGGTATGTGCCTCTTACGCGGGCGTCTAGTGAGCGCGGCTGGAGCCCTCTGCATTGGGCTTGCAAAGTGGGCGCACAATCTGTCGTGGAACGACTGGTACAAGCAGGCGAACGCGGCCAGAGCTTCGCGACCCATCAACCGGCAAGCAACTGGAACCCCGTTGACATCGCCATCTATCATGGACACATGGACATGTTACAGGATCTATCCTCTGAGTGCAAGAATGCGCTGGGTCCAATGACTCCTGGACGCAAACCTGCAAAAATCGTTGCTAATATCATGTGCGATGGGTGCCATCATGTGAGTTGTGCATCTACGCGAACAATATGTGGCTAACAATATATATTTAGGTGGTGTTCGGAGCAAGATTCCGTTGCCGCACGTGTTACGACTTTGACTATTGTTTCATGTGTAAGCCGTTGCCCGATCATCTACATGAAGGCCATGGGTGGGATTACGATGAGTCGCTGATCTCGACTTCGGATTTCGAGTAGCTGGCGCTATCTTTCGTGTGGTCACCAGGCCCCGACAGAATTCCTGTCTGCTCTCACCAACGAGAGGAGGTTAAGGTAGCCTAGATACTCTCATAAACTTTCGCAACACCAACTAGGAATGCCTTGGAGGGGCGCATACCTTCGGCTCCCTTATAAAGTCATGAGTGCGCTCCTAAAGACTGGTAGATTAGGTCGTGTAGGTGCTGAGCGGACACGAATCTTGCCGCTGCCTGGTGTGGTAGTCGAACAGATGACATCAGGGCTGTTGTGAGCCCATCAAGTTTGAACCGCTCTGACCATCTACAAAGACAAGGACCAACATTGCGAGTCGGCGTATTATTTCGACATCGTCTTCGCTTACTTCTCGAGGATCTAATCAGCTCTCTTAATTCCGTCCGCCCAGCTCGGTACAATTCCGTTACACACGTCGACATAAGCTTCCCACCTCGTCAGACTATTGCTCTGTCCGAGATCCCACTCGTTTCCATCCCAGCGCTTGGTCACGCCATTCGTCGTCCAAAACATAGTCCACTGGTCTCCAGGCAAATTCCACGTTCCCGTAGACCTCTCTTGATACCACTTATTCACCGGATTACTCGTCCTGCTTCGCCACACAACACCTTCCGGGAAACCAGTTCGCGTCAACGCTGCCCACACAATGTCTGATACCCCGCCTGAACCTTGCGAAGATGTCAAGACAGCAAATTTGTCCAGGTACGGCACCCAGTATGGCGAGTCTGGGGTCTCAGAAGCTTGAGACGGTATCTTCACACCCCGTAGCGAAGCTGGTGTTTCCCAGGTACATATCGCTCCACCTTCGTAATCGCCGGCAATAATTATACCGGCAACGCGACCGCGAATGCGATCGAGATAGTCTTTCGCGTCTAATTTTCGGCGGAAAGAGTCATTGATCAGGTCCTCCAACTTAGGGAAGTTGATACGTGGATCTTCGGCTAGTTCGATGCTAGGATTTGACGCAGAAGGTGGTCGCCAAGGTCCAGACTCACGAGGATCCGGTACCATAGTTACTGGTATGCCCTTTTTTAGAAAGGTCGGTGGGTTCGGCGAAACTGAACCGAGGAACCGACTCGCTGGTGAAGTTGGTAGCGATGATGATATCATTGGCTTGTCGGTAAGCAGGTTATGCAGGAGAGGGTTCTTGGATGGCGTGCTCCGGTCATCGTCTGGGATGGCCTTTCTCGCTGCTTCCGTTGGAGTAAGGATGAGACCTGAAGAGGTGGGTGGTAGTATCCTTAAAGCACGCTGGACGACATCGAGATTCTTTAGGTGGCGCATCGGCGCTGGGTTGGCGAGATGATGTTTCGAACCGCCGTGTGTCGTCGCCACTTCTTCTTCCACGAATTTTGAGAAAGGATTGCCAGTACCCAACGACACTGCTGGCTTAGATTTGGCCTCATCTCCAGCTGCAGCAGACAACCGTTGAAGCTCCAGCTTGATATCGCGATACTCCGCTTCGAGGTTGACGAATACATGAGCCCCGTCGGCCCTATTTACAGAAGGTATGCCGCCCAGTGGGTCTAGAACGATGATGCGGTCCAGGATGGGTCGCTCAGCGTCATCCAAATCTTTGTTGCCACTGGATGCTTCAGACATCTCAAATGCTCCGCGATCAGCGTGCGCCGCAATTCCAGCAAACTCCCGGATCAGTGCCAGGACAACGTCGTCTGCTTCGACAGCAACCTTCTTCAAGTCACTGTCATAAGCAATTGGCAGAACCACTGGAATGACGCCATCATCGATAGGAGGGTAGAGCAAGAAGCTGTTCTTGACTTCAACACCGCCTCGAATCTGGACTGTGCTCGGAATGACATTCTGCTCCTTGGTCTTGCCCAATGCATGCTCGATGAGTAGGGCTCCGGGCTCATTGTATTCTTCCAAAGTCGCCACGAACCGGGCAGCTTGTTCTCTCAACATCTTCTCGTATGCGCCATCGATCTGCGGTAGATCCTCTGAATCGTATTCCGCACAGTCAAGTACGACAGCAGTACTTAGACCGAGCTGCGCCATTTGACTCAGCGTCAGCGCAATGCCGCCGAGCGTGCGGTCATCCAGATTTTGTGGCTGCCTCAATTTGACCAAAGCCAAATGCAATGGCTCTTCTTTGTCTTCCTCCTCATATTTCTTTTCCGGTAGAGGTTCGCGCGTGAATACAGTGGGTTGATAGAGATTCCCCAAATTCACACCTGTCCTAGTTGTACCCGGATCCTTGCGAACGACTTCGCTCGTGCCTTGCTTTGCTTTTGGGGCGGTGCTTCCTTCACCTTTCTTTGGCTTCGGTGCGTCGAACTGCTTCAAGAAGTTGCGCGCATCGCGTTTGCCTGGCGACTCTTTGAGCAGGCGTGTCAGTTGTTCGCGATCGGCTCGTTGGCGCTCTTTCGCCGAGCTTGAAGCTTTGCGCGTGTGTAATGCACTTCTGTGTGTGCTAGTCGATATGCGTGCTATGGAAGCATAGCTCGTGTTATCGAACTTGGAAAGCTGCCCGCTATTAGTTCTCTAGCACCCCGCGCATCGCACACGCTACACTCACGGTCTTTGTACCCTTCCCGAAACCCCTCGCGGGGGCTTTGCAGCAAATAAACATGCTTCATGCTATCGCACAGACGTGGGGAACATTGGGAAGGGATGTTTATGGGCAATCACGAGGTGTGAGTGCCGAGTGTGAATTAATTCGCGCGCACATGTTTTTCAGTGAATCGAAGTTCGATAAAGGCAGGTGGGCAGCTAAACGTCATTCGTACTAGCACCGACATCGGCCCGTGCCTTGGACCCCATTATTCCCATTGCCGGATACAAGCTCATGACATCGATGCGGGACGGCTACCTGGAGTATTAAAGTTCAAAGTACATCCACTTGGCACGACTTTTGAAGGTGAAGTAACACCTGCTGTACATTTCTCACGATACTCGAAACACAAAATCATCATGGCTCCACAACTTGCTTGGCTCGGCCTCGGCAACATGGGAAGAGTAAGTATAGCCGGGAGATACTCATGACAGGTAGAGCTGATCATTGTAGGGCATGTGTAAGAACTTGGTAGAAAAGGGCAATCTCGACAAACCTCTCATCATCTACAACCGCACGAAGAAGCGCTCCGATGACCTGTCCGACAAAATCGCCTCAGATGTCGGCAGCGGCAAGACCAAAGTCGTCGACACCATCAACGCCGCCACCAAAGAAGCCGACATCATCTTCATGTGTCTCGGCGACGATGCCGCCGTCAACTCTACAGTCGACACCATCTTGCAAGAAGACACCAAGGGCAAACTAATCGTCGATTGCTCTACCGTCCACCCCGACACCACCAATGCCCTGGAAAAGCGCATCACCGAAAAAGGCGCCGAGTTCGTTGGCATGCCCGTCTTCGGCGCACCCGCAATGGCAGACAACGGCCAACTAGTCTGCGTCATCGCAGGCACGAAGGCGGCAGTTGCCAAAGTCAAGCCCTACACCAAGGGCGTCATGGGCCGCGCAGACATCGAGTATCCAGACCAGCCCGCCGGCAACGCCACCCTACTGAAAGTCATCGGCAACACTTTCATTCTCAACATGGTCAGCCAGCTGTCCGAAGGCCATGTCCTAGCCGAGAAATCCGGCCTCGGGGTGGAGAATCTGCATTCGTTCATCGAGACAATGTTTCCTGGCCCGTACACGGCCTACTCGCAGCGCATGCTGGCGGGCGATTATTATCAGAGGGATGAGCCGCTGTTTCATATCGATCTTGCGAGGAAGGATGCAAGGCATGCGCGGGATCTAGCGGATAGGAGTGGGGCGAGTGCGAAGATGTTGGGATTGGCGCAGGAGAGGTTGGATGGGGTGAAGGAGGAGATTGGGGACAAGGGGGATATTCCGAGTGTTTATGGGGTTGTGAGGAAGGAGAGTGGATTGGCGTTTAAGAATAAGGGATAAGTCATCTTCTTCGGGAAATAATGCCTTTGTTTGATGATACTTGCAGATTGGTCTTTGCCTACAGTACCGCTGAAATATTGGCTATGTAGTCACGTGTATGGATTGGAGATTGATTACAGTCCACCACGGACGTTCCATCGGTGGTTGTAGCGCACGTGATAAAACCCCAATCCATCTCCTTGTCGTCCTATACAAGCATTCCAGAATTTTCGGGAAGATTTATGCTTCACGCCGCATCGCCAAGATCTCTCTATCTCACTACCGTCGTCGACTCCGCAAGCACATTCCCCGGAACGGAAACTCCGCCGATGCATGCCACGACTCGCGTTCGCACACCACAAACCACGGCAGCTGTTAAACAGGACTCGCGGTATCCTGGGATCCTGGCAAATCACGCCCTCACGTCGATCCCTTCCCAAACTTCACCCCGCGTCGGCAGAGTCCCCACCGAAACGACATCATCCGGCGCACCGCATTGGCTGATCCCCAGGTTTTTTACCCCAGCTTTGGGGTACCCCAACGATTCTGACGTATGCTAGATGGGACGATGGGGCTTGGGTTACAACGGTTTGATGCATGGGTCAACGGCTGGGGCGTGAAGGTGGAGGTACATAATGTGGAGGCAGGGACGCTTGTGTTTGCGCGAAGGAACGTCGGGACTTGTCTTTGGATAGACTTATAACATCTTTGGCTACATCGATGCAAAGCGGTTTAGCAGACGGCTTAATTGCTATATTCTTATTCTTTCAAGATGGGCTTTCTCAGTAGATTGCGCCAGCGCGATGACAAGCGTACGCGCGCGGCAGAACTCACGCTGCGCGAATCCATCTATCCGCTCATGCTAGTCACGGTTTTGTTCTTCCTCTGGGTAAGACTTCTCCAACCTACCGAATTTACACCGACAATCCATAACTAACATATGCATAGGGCTTCTCATATGGCCTCATCGACACACTCAACAAACATTTCCAAGAAACCCTGGGAATCACACGCTCGCGCTCTTCGGGTCTGCAGGCAGCGTACTTTGGCGCATATCCGCTTGCTTCGCTGGGTCATGCGAATTGGGTTCTGAGGAATTGGGGGTATAAGGCCTGCTTCATTTGGGGCTTGTGTCTGTATGGCGTTGGCGCGCTGCTTGCGTGGCCGTGCCTTGTGTACCGCTCTTTTGGCGGTTTTTGCGCGGCGACGTTTGTCGTGGGAAATGGCCTTGGATCGCTCGAGACGGCTGCGAATCCTTACTTGGGTGGGTTTTGTGGCATTCAAAGTTATTTGAAGTGCATGGACTAATCATGTGTAGCTGTCTGTGGACCTCCAAGATACTCAGAGATCCGTATCAACATCGCGCAAGCTTTCAATGGTATCGGGACGGTAGTTGCGCCAGTCCTTGGTTCATATGTATTCTTCAAGAATACTGGCACGGATGAGAAGTCGCTGGAGAGTGTGCAATGGGTGTATCTTGCAATTGCATGCTTCGTCTTCCTGCTTGCTGTCGTTTACTTTTTCAGCCCGATTCCAGAAATCACTGGTAAGCATCAAGACATTGTTCTTAGGTTCGTTTGCTGATGGATGTGTAGATGCGGACATGGCCTTCCAAGCCGAAACGACACACGCCGGAACAGACGTGAAGCCCTTCCGGAAACAATGGCGACTTTTCCACGCTACGTTTGCGCAATTCTGCTATACTGGAGCACAAGTCGCCATTGCCGGAGCGTTCATCAACTACGTCACTGAGACTCGTGTTTTCAACGGCGTCGCGTCTGGCTCAGATACTGGTGCGCGCTTCCTAGCCGGCGCTCAGGGGACATTTACACTAGGTCGATTCGTCGGCAGCGCACTGATGAAATTCGTCAAGCCGCGCTGGGTTTTCTTCGTCTTCATGACCATGTGCATCATCTTCATCATCCCGTCCATCACCGAACGCGGCAACATCGGCATGAGCATGCTCTACATCGTGCTCTTCTTCGAGTCCATCATCTTCCCCACCATCGTCGCACTGGGTATGCGCGGTCTCGGAAAGTACTCCAAGCGCGGCTCAGGCTTCATCGTCGCTGGTGTTGCAGGAGGAGCCGTCGTGCCTCCACTTCTATTTGTTGCGTCGGATTCGCAGGGAAAGCCAAACCCCGTGACGGGACATGCGCCGACGGCTATTGCAATGGCGGTGCCGATGGCGTTCTTCATTGCCGCTTGGAGTTATCCAATTTGCGTCAACTTTGTGCCGGCGTATCGTAATGTGGCGGATAGCTTCTCGACAACGGAGATTGGCATTGCGAATGCGCATGCGAACGATCCTGAGAATTTGGGTGGTGTGAAGAGCAAGGAGTCGTCTCCGACGAGGATGGAGACTGTGGACGGAAATGAGAAGATCTGATCTCGAGACGCATACTTGTGGATTTCCTGTCAAAACGTACTCTGCGGCAGGGAAGATAGGACCTAGCTTGATATGGTCGGTTGCCATTTTGGATTTGCCGAAGTGCTTGACGCTGATATGAATGTAGAGCGATAGCTCGACTGAAGTTCTCTGAAGTCTATCAAAGATGATTCATGCACGCGCTAAGTCAATGCCTTATTCCGGCGTGATTCATAAAGCCCGGCCTTCTTAAATCCTCAGGACTAGCGCGTACTAACATCCTAACTCAAAAGTCGAGCAACCTAGTCGCGATGCTGAATGGTGAACGTCAAATCTCTGTAGCTTCCAACTTCTTGATCTGGACAGCACAACATACGTGCTTACGGCATGCGCAAACTCTTTGGGTAAGCGACCTAAGCTTGGCGACCGGCTGCCTTTGCAGCGACGTAAGTTAGCGTGGTAGCTTTGGAAGCTGCAGCCTCACTTCTAACCTGCTGTCGAAATTCAGGCCAGACCATGATTACTACTTTCAAGCAGCTTGCTGCCTATACATACGGCATCTTAGTCTTCCCAATCTTGTTTTATCTATTTGGCACACTTTTTGTAAAGCCAGGCGCAAGAGGCAGTCCAACACCTTCAGAATGGGACATCATCTTGGGATTGATGGCTGGAGGACTCTTGATGGCCGGATTCATGCTAGGAGCTTATTCTTATGGAGACTATTGGGAAGATAATCCTACTCAAACTTGGGACGAGCGAGGCCAAGATTCCGGGCATTTCCAGGCATCTCGCGAGTCTCGTTCCTACGCGATTCGAACGCCAAGGTGGTTTAAGACAGAATTTACAACTGCCATCTGTACACGATGCTCTGATATTCTACGTTCTTCGAGATTGCTGCAAGGTTCGTGGCGCATATTTGTGCCTTCAAGAGCAGTGTATGACTTACAGGATTTGGATCCGTTGGATTCAGATTACGCCGCTTGCAAGCTTTGTCGCTTATTACTATCTACTATTGGATTTCGCGAACTTCCTACTGTTCAGACCGACTCCACCAAGATTAGTGAAGCGGTCAACCATCATGCCTATGGCACGTTTAGAGAAATAGCCCAGTCCGGCTGTGATCATTCTCTGTCAAAACTACACATTTTCGAGATCAAAGGAAGAAAATCTCAAGTATGTATACAACTGGCCGTACCGGGTGCACAAACACCTGTTTTCAAGATCTTTGAAAGTTGGTAATGGCCTTGTACAACTACCTAGGTTTCCCCAGGGCTGACGTTGAACAGGCTCTCATCGGCTCGGTCGAAATGGGATATACGGTCTCTCAAACACTGGTTCACCGTTAACTGCGCAACTTGCTCGAGACTGGATTGCGAACTGTTCTAGGCAGCATGCGGAATGCGAGAAAAGAGCGTCTCTTCGGCCAAGGCGCTTGCTAGCACTTCTGGAAAAAGACATGGTACAAGTCATAGATACGACACTAACTTCTCATGTTGCAGTTTCAGACGAATATACAGCCTTGAGCCATTGCTGAGGTCAGGATGGAGTCGATTGTCAACTCCTTTCGGCCAACGAAAAAGCGCTCTCTCGACCATTTCAAAGTACCTACTTGCCAAAGACCTTTCGAGATGCAGCAATGATCACAAGAAACCTGGGATACAGTTACATCTGGATCGATTCCCTCTGTATCTTTCAGGATAGTTCCACCGACAAGAGCAGAGAGATTAATAAGATGGGCGAGATATATTCGGGAGCTGTCTGTATCATAGCTGCAAAGGCATCGCGTGATTCCACCGGCGGTTGCCTTCGCAGTCGTGAAGCATCGCAACACACTGACTGTATTCTCATGAGGGCCAGTCGGGCTAATGTCTGCCTTTCGGAGATTCTCCTTATCCGCCTGGGAAACTCAACTGAGCATCCGCGGGCCGTTCATGGAGAACATGCCTATTGGCAATAGTGAATGGAGGGTTGACCATGAGCTTGATGCAACAAAGAAGCGCGCTGATGTCTTGCTGGTATACTCAGAACCCAGCAAAACAGAACCTGGTATGGTGAGATGGGCTGGTTTACTACTTGAAGCTGGAGGCTGTCCCGGCAGTACTGAACTGGTCTATAGAAGGATTGGAGGCGTAGTAGCTGTGAGTCTTCCGGAACTCTTGGACAACCACAGATGGGAACCAAAAACTTTGGTAATGATCTGACAATCAAGAACCCGGGTACCCAAGCGGCCGCCCACTATGCTACGGCCTAAATATCGATTATCGATGGGATAAGAACCCGATTTACTTGTTACTACTTTGGTGATTCGTGTCACAGCCAGAAATATAGCCACCACAAATTTCTCAGCACGCCTGTACTCAACGTAGCGTTTTTAGGCTAAGTTGATGACATCAGATTTTGGTCGACCTTCTGCCTCACTTAGAGCCATCCACGCGAAACTTTCACACGAGCCCCAAATATTTTCACTCAATTAGCGCAATCTTACTCATGATTTCCCGACGGTCAGTCGAGGGAAGAAGCACATCCGCGGTATGTTAGTGTGACCTCGGCTTCTCTCGTCCACGCCTCAGCAACAAATCTACATCGAATTACTCATTTTTCCTTGGTGGTAATTTCCCGTGCCTTCGGGTGTGACTCAACAGGCTACAGGATGACGGGCATTTTGCTGATTGAGCCGGTAGCTTCATGACCCTTCATCGCCTTGAAAACGGTTGCAGGAAGGCGCAAGTGGCAGCCTAACCAACTGTTATCCACGATGCTGGCATTTACTCGCATTTCTCTTGCGCGTAACTTGATCTTGCTCCCACGTTCATTCATCCGTATTCGGCCGGATCTCAACTCAAACTCATCACGCTTTCCTCACGACCGGGTAAAAGGAAATACTTCACCTGGGACAGCTTCCCGTGCGGTCACTGCAATACTGCATATGGCCGTTCGTGATTATTCGCAGAATATGTCAACTAGTGGTGGACTCTTTCACGAAGCTGCTTTGAGGGGGGATGTGGATGAGTTCGAGCAGCTCGTCAAATCCGGGATGGATCCAAATTCACCCAACTCGGGTGGACGTCTACCACTACACACATTTTGCGGCGCGCCATGGATACATGACGAATTCCTACTGGACGATCAAGTACCCAGGCCAGCGACGAACTGGTTTCTTGAACACACCAACAACATTGATACACCTGACCGGGATGGCATAACAGCACTTCACATTGCATCCATGATGTCTCAATATCTGGTGAAGACGCTGCTTGTGGCTGGCGCGGATCCGACGCGCACAACTTGTGACGGCATGAATGCTCTTCATCTGGCGGCACGTGCTCGACAGAGCAACATTGTGGGCATATTGATTGATGCACTTACAACCCGACACGGAAATCTCCAAGAGCACGAAGTCAATGCGAAGGATGATACTGCGAGAACGCCATTGCACTACGCCTGCCGCTCTGGTCGCCCTGAGACCGTCTCTTACATGATAGCTGCAGGCGCTGATCCCACGTCCATGGATGTCAATGGACTGACACCGCTCGATGCATGCCTTGAATTCGAAGACGAGCAGACATTATGGGCAGACTATCGGGAGCTCCAGTTGCCGGATTGGTACTGGCTCGGCCGTGTTGACCTACCGTCCGACTGGGGGACCCACGCACTTGGGGGCGTTCGAAAGCAAGACGATGATCGACCTTGGATTCGACCCAGCCGAGAGCTGCAGCGTGCGCTAGATCGGCTACCTGGAGGACCTTGGCGTGAAGACACATTTCGTATCGCATCAGTTCAGCATACGGCCCGTCTCGAAGAAATCCTTAATGCCATCACAAAAGCCCTCAGGGATCAAGGCAAAGGGACACACAGGCTGTCCAAGATCACATTACGAAATGTATCAAGCACTGCGAGATCAAAGGCTTGGAATATACGAAGTCTTGTTTCGTAGGTCTCCGAGGACACCTATCCACAAACCATCAAAGACTAGAGAAGTCTGTTCAACGTACCCAGTCCGATCTTGAGCAACGATTCGGGAAAAGGCATGATCAGCCTGGCGATCATGCGCATCTCGCTCTTGTTGAGACGCTCTTGCGAAGAAGGAAGTACGGTGTACTTGAAAATATCCTGCGTGATGACGGATCCTCTCTGCCTCTCTTAGACTCGGACGTGTACGATATCGCAAGACTGCTGGTCAGACACGGCTTCGCAAAACTGCTAAGAACTATCATCGACTCCAAGCATGGATCCCAGCTCCGATCAGAACCTAGTGCGTCTCCAACATCCGGCGACCCATTGTTGATTGTCGCCGTTAAGAGGCAACTCCCAAACATGGACGTCGTGCGCTTGCTCATAGAGAAGCTTCAGGTGGACATCAATTGCAGAAGCAGAACAGGCGAGGAGGCTTATGCGGATGTGGATGCGCCGGGTGTTTGCTACGATTTTGATGTCAGGCAGCCCGGGCTGAATACTGCACTTCATGAGTGTGCGAAGGGATTCAATTGGTGGCAGGTTAAATGCTGCTTGCCCTATCTGTTGTCGCGTGGCGCTGACGTTAATCTGGAAAATGAGGCTGGTCTCGCACCGTGGCAAATCACTCAGGCAGACTACCAGGAGACTTTCATGGAGGATTCAGAGAAGTTGGTGAGATCTACGTCGCAGAAGTCTTGAGCGTCACAGTTGCCAGAAATTGAGTTGGGTCACAGGCCTAGACAATGAACAACTGCGGTTTTGACTCAAAAATCTACATACATGCTATTCTATGTCGAGACTATGCAAGGTGTCTGGGAGCATGCCGGAAAATTCGGCCGCTTCCAGACAGACACAAAACATGTCAGCCCTCTGCCAAGTACTTTTACTTAGACATGGCTTTAATACCATCACGAACGGATGGCTGAAACCACCAATCAACGCAAATTGCCAGCGAGTCGTGTCTTGAAAGCTTTCGCACAATTCCACTTCCGAAACAGAGTCATCTGACCATGATAATCGGGACCTTACACCATGAAGTATCCACGGTAGGATTGAGCCAGGTCTAGGCTCGAATGACTCAGGTGTCATCTCGACTACTTGTGTCGTGAGGTTCAAAATAGTGGGATGTATTTCTTCTTCCTGCACAGCTTCCAGTTTGATCAACTCGCCAAGGGCATTTCGGAATTGCAGCTCTTGAACGTAGGCAAAGATAGACGGCCCAGGAGCATCATACTTCACCTTCCCATCCCATCCCGCCCAGGTCCACGAAGGACATTGCGCTCGTCGCCTGGGTCTTTTGGAGTTGCTATGGTGAGACCATGTCAGGGAATGATCGAAGCCCTTCATTTCTGAGGTATTTGAGCTGTCATCTCTATCATAAGCCAATCCCCACACATGATTCAGAGCATCATTCCTGGCTGATGATTGCCTCAAGATTCCTTGAAAGGTGTTCAGAGAATCCTTGCTGAAGCGTAGATCTCGCCCAGTATAATCATCAACACTCATAAGGCAACTGCTAGACGTTCGACAACTCATATATTCTTTGCGGTTGGCAGTGATGCCATATCTTTTATGTTGACTTGAATCGAAAAGACTCGGCCGCAGCTAATTGAAAGTTTCGGCTTTGCTCTCTACGTGCATCTGACCGAGCGGGTAGTGCGCGCTCTCGGAGCAGTTCATGGTCCTGCACTCAAAATAGAGCTGATCTTCTGTGAATACCAAACGACGACGATTAAGCGCTGCCTCCTGGAAGGTCCAGCCTCTGGTTGAACAGTGGGACTGGGAAGTATCGTATAGGAGTGTTCCCTGAACAATCGAACGATGTGCTGGTGCCGCTGTCCTCGTGTACCTCGTATGTTTTCCTATCGAGATTTGAGCGTGAGGGACCACTTGCAGGTAAGTTGTCTGGCTGGATCACTGACCGCAAAAACTTCGTTGCAAGGCTCGCCGTACCATCTTCAACACCATACTCTTTCTGATCCTGAAGCGTGCTGTCACCATGCATAAGATCCATGTCACGAGCACAGGGGCCAGAACACAAGGGTGCGAATTCATTTGCAGACAGGCGTGTGAAGCAAAAGCTGCCCTAACAGTATAAATACGATGGCTCTTCACTAGCGATTTGCGCGTATGAGAAATGGTGATTTTTCTTGGCTTTCGCAGCTCAGCTGCAGCAGTAGATAGAGGTCCGTCCACGCATAGTGGCTGCTATGCTGACAGTGGGGCTATGCTGAGGCTAAGTACGCGTCTCGCCTGCAAGCAAAATGCGACCGCTGTCAAATAACGTTGACAAGGACGAATGCCTCTTCTTTTCGGTAAAGAATTAAGTTACGCGGTGGAACGATGGTGGTCGAAGTTGTGGAGCAATACTGTGGGGAAGCGTCCAGCGTCACTTCAATTTAGATGCTAGTCAGGGCAGCGACGACCCTGCATGCTTGTAAATCACACCAATGATCCAACCTTCACGTCCTGTCCATACTGCTCACTGCTGTATTTCAATGAGAAGATGCGAAAAAAATCTCGGCTAAGTTTCTCGTCAACAACAATCCTCTGGTCCATGCTGCCGCGGCTGAGTTCCAGGTGCAGCTAGCGCGGGTGATCCCGTGCCCATGTGACATGACGTCCGTGGCCCAGCCCAGCCCCAGCCTCATCCTGGGTTCGCGACCGCTATCTGAGCGGCAAACTCACCACAACAACCTCCCTCACACCCAATAGTCGCACAAACCAGCGACTTATCATATCATCATGCAGCTCACGACTGTAGTCCTCGCTGCGCTCAGCGCCGTGTCGGTATCGGCGACACCATCATGGATGGGTGGTGACCAGGTCACCATCAAGGAAGAATACAAGGTGCCCGGCGACAACCCGCTCTACTTCTGCGGCGACCCAGCGGACGACATCCTGAAGATCGAGAAGGCGGACATTGACCCGAACCCACCCAAGCCGTGCGTCTCGAACCGTCACCATATCCTCGATAGCTGAGCTAACATATCAAAGCGGCCAGAAGCTCACCATCAAGGCGACGGGCAACTTCAAGGACAAGGTCGAGAAGGGCTTCAAGATGCACCTGCAAGTCAAGTACGGCCTGATCACCCTGATCAACCAAGAGGCCGACGGCTGCGACACGATTGGCAAGGCGGATCTCGAGTGCCCGCTGGACAAGGGCGAGATGACGCTGAGCAAGGACGTTGACCTGCCCCAGCAGATCCCTCCCGTATGTCTCGTCACGTGCAAAGCAAGGAGACAGTGAAAGCTAACGAGAGTCAGGGCACATACACGGTCCTCGCCGATGTCTACACCGAAGAGGGCGACAAGATCACATGCTTGACTGCCAAGATCGCCTTCCACCGGTAAATGCACACGACGCCTCGCCCTCGATTCGGCCCTGATACGAACATGCAGAAATGGCGCTGCAGCTGAAGACGATGAGCAGCCGAAGGAGAATATTGTCAAGTTCGGGCAGCCCAAGTTCAAGATGTCGGGCCCGTTGGCGGGCATGGTGCAGGAACGTCTAAGGAGGAGGAACGAGCTGTGAATGTACATGCGATGGTAGTTTCTCTTGTGAATTGGTGCGCGATACCATGCAATCTCTGTAGTAGTTGAAGTTCTGGTGGAAGCAACGATGTTAATGTAGATATGAATCAATGCGCATCTTCATCTGCATGTGTGATCGATGCAATGTCTTGGTATCATTTGCTGTAGATCGTGACCTCGCTATAACACGACTTGAACTATGCCAACGTCATCATGCTCTCTGCTTCTTCGTCTTCACCGCCCTTCTCATGCCTTCATCTACTCTCCGAATAACCTCCTCACCCTCTTCAGCACGCTGTCCTTCTCAGGGTCATACGGATGGTCCTTGGACGGAATCTCCAGCAAACTAGGGAAAGCCGCTGTGTAGCTCTCGACCCGATGTCTTATCTTCTCCGCGATATGTTGGTTGATAAGCAGGATGGCGATGTCCTTGCGCTCGGTGGTGAACTTGTCGAAGGCGGCTTCGATGGTCGCGTTCTCGGTCTTTGCGTCGACGACGAGGAAGTTCTTCTGTGCGTCTGGAGCCGGGGTCACGTGCTGAGAAAGTCAGATAGAGTGAGGGAGAGATATTCATGAGAAACGTACGCCTACGCCGGCGAGAAGCATGCCTGTTACTGTGTCCTGGGGATTGTTAGCTAGAGCTGCGCCATATGGAAGAAATATGCATGCCTCATCGCCAATGACAGCGAGGAACTGCCTATCCTTGTACTGCGCCGTGGATGCCGACATGTTGTGGTGTTGAGCGAGCTCTCGATGGGTCGTGAAGCTTGACGCAGCTCCACCCGTCGTCATGGCGCAGACCAAGCAGACCGCGCTAGACCCGAACTGTTTGTCTTCAAACATCGCGCTCGCCGCTTCCCATGTTTTCTCCAGCACCACTTCGCTATGTCGTGAGTCTCGCTCTTAATTCCACATCCACTCCATCACCGCCGCTTCGACAATCCAGCCGACTGTGAAGATGCCCCGCCTCGTCCGCCGCGCTCCCCTCTCCGAGCGCATCCAAGCCTACCTCGATCCCTCCGACTGGCTCATCTGGATCTCAGAGGAACTCAACAGCTCCGACTGGGAAGACTTTGCATCGACATATGCCCTGTACATCGGGTGTGGCGCCAACATCGCCTTTGTCATCGCGCAGGCAAATAGCGTCGCTTCCACGGGCTACGACAGCGACAATGTGTTCAAAGAAGTCTCGGGGCCTGGCTGGGTCCGATGGTTTTCGAGCCTGCTGGTGCTGATACTGGGTGCTGCGGCATGGGGCAATGCATGGCTGGTGTGGAGTAAAAGGAGGTATTATCGGCTGTTCGAACAGAGCGTGGAGGTTGTGCCTGCAACACCGAGTGCGCAGCGCGTGAGGGTTGATTCGTCGCCGCTGGGCGTCTCGCCGATGGGATACATCAAGAAGGTGGTCGCGAGGAACTCGGCGGCGTCCAGGGCACACCCGGATGCTGGACGAGATGTCTGGGAGATTGCTGTGTGGGACCCGAATCCGCTGTGCTTGGAGCTGTTCTGCTTGTTCAGTCCGTTGCATGTGGTGTTGTACTATCTCAACCTCCCCGTCGCGCCGCTGGATCCGAGACCGAGCATCAAAGTCACAACAACCATCTTCATCGGAGCGATATTGTCGCTGCAGTTGTGGTGGCTGAGGAGCGCGTTCATGCAGCAAACAAAGGACAACCACATCATCAGCCGCGAAGTTCTACACGAATACGATAACAAGTTCGTTCATCCTAGACTACAGAAGACAAGCCGAGACGTCGGAATCCAGACCATATCTCGCAAGCGCAACAGAGACTCAAGTGTCGGCGTCAAGGGCAACAGCGACGACCTAGCGAGCGAAGTCGTCACATACACACCCACCACCGTCATAAACCGCTCTTTCCGCACGAACCCCAACGTCGCGTACGCATCTCAGTACGACCCCGACAACACATCCGTCGCACGAACACCATCCGCCAGACCCAGCTACAGCACCACATCCACATCAATGACCTCCTCCGCTGCCACTCCCGCAGACTTCTCCTCTCCCATTCGCCCTTCCAACACGCCCAATCCCTTTCGCCAAGCACCCGCCATGCGCACCGGCGACGGCGGCAGCCTCGGGGTATTCACACACGCCGCCAGCCCATTGCGCAAATCAGCAAGTGTGACTTTCGGCGAGCGCGGGAGAGATAGTCTGGGCGGTATGGGCGAGAGGAGAACGAGTCCGACGAAGCGAGAAGGGAGCCCATTGAAGAGATCGAGTATGGGTACGCCAGGCGCGGGTGAGAGGCCACTGGGTCAGGCCGATCGATTGGGTAGGACGAGTGGATATGGTGGGTTGGGCGTTGGAAGGAGGGAGAGTGGGAGGTTCTGAGCGCACCCATCACGTTATGGGATGTGTATGCAAGTAATGTGGTGATATGTACAGTAGTTCTTTTCTTTGTGTCGTTGTACTTGATACTTATACCCCAATTACACGCCACCTTGTCGTGGTTTTCGTTTCTTTATTGCCTGCTTTTGGAAGGGGTGTGACGTTGTCCAGACGCTGGGGATGGAGGTGATGAAGTCTTGGTTTCCCTATGGCAGGTAATTGGGACCGTACATCTGGACGTCTGCCGCGCAAGACTAAGTGCCGCCGCGCGAATCGAGTTATTTGCTTCGATACATGTTGTCGCCATATGCGATGGAACACATAGAAGACATGTTGCGACTGGAGGTGCTGTATTCGCCCACAAACTATTGTGCAAGAGGAAGACAGCTATGTGCAAATCTAGGGGCAAGACTCACGCGGGTGCCCAGCGCGTCGAAAGAATTGCGAGGCTAGGCTGATCTGCGTCCAATGGGAAGTTGGAACTCAACGTGGTCATGAGAAGGAGAAGACGCCTTACAGAGCACCCCTACGTGTTACGACTCGTCTTGTCTTCCCGCCCCGAGAGTTCCACGCCCCATCACGGTAGGGAGGCTATTATATGCTCGAACAGCGATTTACGAGACCAGAGAGCAAGGAGACTTGTCTGGGTCATCATGCGAAAGGGGCATGTGCGACTGGAATTCTTCTTACGTCATTGTGATTTTAGCTCAAGCTTGACAGGCCGTCATTTTATGAAGTGCCGAGATGCCTTCAGGCACTCTTTGACATTCTGGTTGAGACTATGTGTGTAGCGTCTTCATCAGGGGTTTAGGTCTCGCTAGGAACGACAGCGGCCATGTCTGTGTAGTCGTGCATTGTTCTACACTCTTGAGCACATGTAGGTGGCTAAGTAATGAAAAAAGGGCGAAAGGTTTCGTGAGGAGCTGCTGGTAGGCATGAGGATATCGGATCACTATTTA
The DNA here is from genome assembly GCF_000146915.1 of Parastagonospora nodorum SN15. Taxonomy (NCBI): domain Eukaryota; kingdom Fungi; phylum Ascomycota; class Dothideomycetes; order Pleosporales; family Phaeosphaeriaceae; genus Parastagonospora; species Parastagonospora nodorum. The sequence continues at coordinate 32,904 of NW_001884571.1, read as the reverse complement.
GGCAGATCAAATACATTCTCGGTTCTGATCTACGTATCATGAGAGCGAACAGGAGATTCAAATTGACTTTGGATAATCTGCAACATGATCATATCAGTCGCAAATGTTTTTCACGATGCTGCTGGGGGTAAATTGCTTAAGTAGCTCACCTGATAGACTCGAAAGCTGCACCGCTTTTTGGATTTGGTCATTCAGGACTGGGAAGAAAGAGGTCAAAATCTCGCTATCGCCATTTCTTTTTGTTATCCATGATAGTCCTCGCCCAATTCACTTCTCTGGTCGTCTACACTGGCAGAGGTACCAATCCACTGCAACATTTCCCACTCACCAAGTCCATGTCCGGAGTGTTCGGATGGAACTCGATCAAAAAATACCAGTGCCACTCTTTCTTTCGATTCGGCGCTCTAGTTCGGTTCTTTTTTCTCAGTGTGGTAGACATGCAGAGGTGCAGTGAGCAGGGAGGTGCAAGCATTCCGACGCGCGACTCGCAAACCCCACAGACACGGGGCGAAAACTGGCTCTCCCCAATTGCAAGTAACGTAATAGTGCTGGTTATATTCTAAGTTTTGAAATGACATGACCAGTGTATATTTCACACCACCACCAAAGATGAGGCTTAAGGCCTGGTCCTTCACGACTGTGAATGGGTAAACAGAAACTTATACGCTTGAATATTGGTAGGAACTGTTTATTCGTGGCGATGAAGTAACCTAAAGGGAGCCTCCTACATTAGCGAGCGCTGACAACACTACCATACACTGATGCAGTGGACCCGACTCCCAGCGGACGGTCGGAGGAAGAACAAAACAGCAATATGCGCCCACGATGTCCCTTCGGCTGCAAAAATCTGCGTTACGAAGATCTAAAATTCCCAACGGTTGATCCGCATGTATCCCGAGAGTTGGGTACATGCCATGAGGTAACAACCTATCAGTCACTCTTCCGACGTCGGATGATGGCATACAGTGAACAGCGCCAGGCAAGGGTTCCCTGCTTCATCGGGTCCTTGCGGGTAAATTCACCTCACTGGAGCGAAGTCCTGTCATAACGTAAGCACTAGAGGTTGCGTTGGAGACTTATGGATACGGGGCCATGGTCCTGGGTCTCCATGCAGATGAACAGGCCGTTGCCATTCACTCTCGCTTCAGTGCTTCTACTGCGCCTCGGATTTTCATGCATATATATTTCCTGCCTGAGGTTCTATGCATGGCCACTTGCAAGGCTCATTCGCAAACCGAGTTCCGGACTCAGAGCAAAACTACCGCGTACGTGGCTACGAATCTACGGATTGAAGGCTTGGAAAAATTCTTTAACTCGCCTCCTTGCGATGAAGAGGGAATTTGGACAATTTGCGATGCCTATAACTACTCAGCATCACCGTCCCAGCAGCTCGCAATCGTCCTTGGGGCGAAATAACCTTGGCACAGGAAGAGTGCGATCGATCCGGCCTTTTGCCGACGCTTCTCTACCAACTGTCCCGTTGTGTTTAATATCTTTACCAAATCGCAGGAACTTGACGCAGGGGAAATTTCAGGCTATGCGGCGGGTTTGCGCGGAAGAATGTGGCAACAAGCTATGTCAACGTAGCACCAGCTGAGCCTGCCAACGCCGCTGCCTGGACAATCCTAACCATAAGTATGGTCGGACTTCTGACAGTGGGCAGCAAGGCCACTTACACTATGCAAACTGAGTTCGACAGGCTAACAATAGGTCTTGGGTACGCGCCGCAATTTGCAGAATTGAGACATGATTGCTTACTGTTACGGGCCGACTTTCCACCACATCTAGAGAGCATCCAGGAACGGTAGGCTTCCATGCACCAAAGCTTTCTGCGAAACTGGTGATGTAAGCTAGGTAGGAAATCGTCGGTTCAAGCCGAGATTAACAGCAAGTCAGTAGACACATGGAATATAAGTACAAGACTGAGCTTCTTGATGAAAAGAGCACATAAAAAAGGTTCGACAACCTAAGGGACGCAAAGAGCACCTAAAGCGCGTGCTGAAGGGGTCTTCAGAGACTGCCGCTAGTAGCGCTGACAGCTCTGGGTTCCTCCGCTTGAGCAAGTTAATTGCGATGAGGATCGACTAGTAGGTCCGATGAAGAGAACTGTAATACTACGTTCTCATGCAGCCGAACTTCTAAGGACTTAGGTACTAGGACATGTTGCATGGCTAGCAAAGACTAAAGGTCTTAGCGTACCTGCAGAGCGTGTACATCAATACGGTAAGGCAGACTACTGTATCTCAGCACCTTATGCTCTAACGATACTAGTATCGAAACACAACGCGCAAAGCCGGGCAATTCGGATGTTGGATCTAGCTATGTATAGCGACTGCAGCTCGGCAGGTACTATTCGGAATAGGCTTTAGGCCTCTCGAGCGTGTACTGGGCCTTTTCACTGTTGGGGAAAATGTGTACGAAAAGGGAGAGTTCGCGGAGAGTATGGTCTTTGCTACGAGGCCTTGGTATTATGAACTACCATAGACAGGAGCTATGTGGTATCGGAATACTTGCAATCTCTTCGCTGAACATGTTCGAAATAGAGTAGACCTATGTTCGCCTAGGAAATGATTCATCATGCCAGAAATCCGCTTATTTGAGAATTATAGCTATGTAATCTGCAGAAAGACAGTGCCATGAATCCGAAGAGACACAGCAAGTGGGGTCCTCGTAATGAACAGGACGGCTAACGCCTGCAAGGAGCTTTCTACTAAGCAGAGTGCGATGGGGTATTTACTAGACAAGGAAGATATAAAGAATCACAAAGTTTTCACATCTACATCCCGGCTCAAGATGTCTCAGAGTGACGTAAATGACCTAGTCAATATGCTTGTCTGCAACGCTCACCGTACGCTCATCCAACGTTGCCCGTTACCGCATTGAGCACTTGAAGCAGCTGGAAAACTATTTAAATAGCGACAGAGCCCTCTTCCAGAATCACAACGACATCGTATCAATACTTTGTTCATCTTACCGAACTATCTTTCCATCTTTCAAAGTCTTTAGAAGCTTCTACCGATCATCATCATCGATCCCAAGGAAACTATGTTACAAGCTTCCGCAATCTCCCTTTTGCTGGCTACATCTGCTTTTGCAGCGCCAGCGAACAAAATCATTCGCGAGAATGACAATCCCGACGAGGTTGTCATGATCGCTTCTTGCTCGAAAGGCTCTGGTGGGGACATGAGGACGAATGATCGAATAATCTACTGGGCCGATGACTGTGCGCGCCGCAACGGAAAAGCAAGCCAGGACACTATTCTCCAAAGCGCGATCAAGGACCCAGGGCGTCATGATGGAATGGTCTATCATGTTGCTTGGCACGCCGGAACGGTTGAAAATCCCGTATCAGGAACCTTCCCCCAGGATGGACGGGAGTTCAAAGTCTGGGGTCTTCCAAGCGACAGTTCAGCCAAGACCGATGAGCCAGTGGCTGGGTCTGCCACTCTTGGAGGTGCTCCGTTCAAGTGCTACAAAGGAGAAGGAAATCTCGCCACAACTTTCCAAGCCGGGGCCACATGCGGCTCAGTCTTCACTTGTACCCGACTTGAACGCTGGATACGAAAGACCGAGTTCTTGGTAGACGAACAGGTCACTTCGGGAAAATGGTCTTCAACCTGCACGAACGACATCATCAACGCTCAAGATGCATTCGGGAAGCTTGGAGAAGCCATGAAGACTCCATGGGAAACCACAACCCGATTCGACATTGGTGGAGGCTGCTATATACGATTCCCTGTGATCGATATTCCAGACCCAAGCCCCAATTTCCTCGACAAAACACCACAGGCAATTGTGGACGTAATGAAGAACCAATTTGGTGGTGCTATCGAGAAGAATCGAACTATGGGTGTGTCATATTGTGCTTTATTGGATAAGGATGACAAGGAAAACAATCCCAATGAAAGGCGGCTGCAAGCTGCTACCTACCCTCGTGGTGGATCCCTTCAAATCTCAGTCGCGCAACAGTCCAACCCGGCATGGGTTACACAGACTCGTGTTGACTTTCGGGTAGATTGTGGCACGTGCAAGGACGATGACAGAGGTCTGATCCCGTACATCTCCGGCAGCATCAACACCTTTGGAGGCTTTATCAACCCCATCTTTGGGGCAACATCTGCTGTCATGTCATTGGTTGATCTTGGATTGGGCAAATGCTAAGCCATGCTAACTTGAGAGTTGAGGGATATGTGGACATAGGGAAACGTCGGGCAAACACCTGATCAGGCTGAGCCGAAAGAGCCTGTTCCACCCTGGCCCATATTCCACCATCATCCTTCCCATCCCGGTTCTCAACCGCCTCTGTCCAGACTAATGTAGTACTCGAACTCCATCTCAAATACGTAGTCATGAATACGAACAACTGTCATTGAGTCTTGCGCAACGTCTTCGCATTCGTTCGTTACCCTTTTTCATAATATATTCTGATCGCAGTTTTCCCTTGCTCCCCGCTCATACCCGTAAAATGTATTGTTTCTCTGCACTGCCTGCTTGTACCGCAATTGTGCGCCCGTAGCAGGGGAAAGAAATACACAGAGCCTTTCATCTGGGGCGGGTGTGAGTAAAACACAAGTTGAGGAATGAATTCAGTCGTTGTTTTGTTCATCAAGCGACCCAGAAAAGTTCTCTAAATTTTTGCATGAACGGCGTGCCGTTGGTAGTTTTAATGAACATCGCATGTTGCGCGACAAAGATGTTCTCGAATTTGACATGATTGCATACTCCTAGTGAGGCCCCGATTGGCACTTCGGAGATTGCGGCTCCTGGAAATCGGATCGGTCCGACTGAGATCGTGAGGTTGCTGCCCCGAGTTCTGCATGTTCCCAGCGTGCACGCAGGTGGACTTCTGATGACTGCAAGATTGATCACTTGCTCGGCTGTTCATATATCACACATGATTGCGAAAATCAGTGTTCGCCTGCAAGGACAGTTATGCATGCGCGACATTCACTAAAAAAAACCTGTTCAGAGCGCAGCGTGGTTCAATGTCATCGGCGAAGTAGCTATCGTACGATTTTCGCTATCATAGCGAATGCGCGTGGGGCCGCTGGCGCAAGTTCATTTTAGGATCGGTGGGACCGATGATCTATCAGTGCGGCATACACTTGCTGTAAGGCAGATCCGGTGCGGCTACAACCGTGGAACCAGCATGCAGCAAGTCCCGGTGTTTGAGATTGACCGTGCTGCTGTCTGCACATTCGCTTGTTGCGCTACCTTCCCGCACTGGGTACCGGGCTAACTTGAGTTGGGCTTCCTCTGCCGTCTTTGTTGCTAAGTGGTCCGTGAACTGTGCGCGACGTAGCTTCGAAACGCTTTAGATCTACACGAACCAGAATGATATAAAAGAACTCTCAAGGTTTCCAATACCTGAATACAAGTTATCAGCTTCATTCATTCCTTCCAGTCTCGACCAACTCGATCCATTCGTTCCAGTATCGACCAAAAATGCCGTCTTTCGCTTCCTTCGCCGCGGCGATCAGTTTCGCTCTTCTCGCACGCGCAGAGACCCAGAACGTCAATATCCCTTCCGGCTTCTTCAATGGTGCACAGACCGGCATTGGATCGTGGTTCACTGCCGTTTCCGAGGGGACCAACGGCAAGAGCTGGTGCGGATACCCGTACTCAGACAGTGACCCTATTTTTGCTGTGGTACGTCTCAAAGAGTCTCGAACTTCGAGAATACTCGCTCACAAAAGCCAATTAGTCGTTGAAAGCAATGGGTGGCAAGACCTACAACTCCAATCCCGCTGCTTGGAGGGCGGCGACCCAAAAGTACTGCGGTCTCGAAGCGTCCGTCAAGGACCCCAAGACTGGCAAGGAGATGCTCCTGTACCTTGGTGATGCGTTTGATCCCGCTTGGGTTCGTGTAAGTTCGCTCTGGCAACCAATTCTACCCAATCACCCACTAATACACTTCATCAGTCTCCATCCTCCATCGACATCATGATCGGCGCCTTCAAGGACCTCAACGGAGATCCCAATAACGTCCATGAGGTGGTTATCCAAGGTGTAGAGTGGCATCTTACCGGCCGTGTCAACCCTAAGTTTGCGGCCCCTGGAGCAATCTGGCCAACGAAGCCGGTGGATGCGGGACCGACACCCCCGGTTCCGACGACGATGCAGACGTCGGCTTCACCCAGGCCATCTCCAACTCCTCCCGCTAATCCTCCTGCCGTCAATCCTGCCCCCGCTAATGGAAACGCACCTGCCAATGGCAACGGCACCGGCACCGAATGCAGCAAGATCTGATTCTTTCTTAGACACATTCGTGTGTGAAGTCCGTAGTCGATAGCGCAACCAGTTCCGAGGACCAGTGGCGCTATGATGGTTTACTTCAAGAGTTCGAGACGAGCGATAAGTCTTCATCGATAAAGCCTACATTCATTTTTCTTCCGTGGACTGGAGAAAAGCCTCTCAGACAATACACCATAGACGAGACCTACATTCTTATCTCTTCTGTTGACCAGAAGAAAGCTTTTCAAACAAAACATGACCAATGTACAATATTTTCCTAAACTTCTTGCCACCCGATGCCATCCTTCTCGACGTTGAGGTCTGAAAAGCACGTTAGTACCCACCACTGCAAGGTAATACTTTGATAATTTGATGATTGCAGTGCTAGTTCCAACTAATATCGCTGGCCGGCGCAACATCAACGTGTTGTCGCTAAGTTACTACTCGGCTAGGATCATCTGAGAGAATGGAGCTATTAGCCCAATCCCGATGCCCAACTGGCTCTCCGGAAACATCTTCAGGCCAAAAATATCGGTGAAGTAGTCCCTATATGTTTCGTGACCCATGCTATGGGAAGAGGTTGGTTAGGTCTTGGTCAGGCCGTCACTGGCTGACTATCCAATTAAATCGACGAGAGAAGCTTCCAATCTGACCTAACTTTGTGTATGATACTCCCTATAATAGCTCGGTTAGCTTACGGATGCTATGTTCTGCAAAGTCGTCCTCGTAGTCGTCTAGTATAGGCTAGGTTAATAGTAACCATATTATAGCCTATGAAAGTCGGGGCATCTATTTCAATTCCTAGGCAAAGCTTAATAATAAGGGCTGCAGGATTAAGTTAAGAGCAATGCCTGTCTATGCTACAAGATCTTTGTAGGTACCTTGCCAGAGTTCGATAGCTAGCGGCCCGAGGTCGTAGAACTATTTAGCATTAACTGCGTTAACTCTTTCTTAGATAATATACATTAGAATAACAGGCTAATCATGTTAGCAGAAAACTCTATGCTATTCTAGCTTAAGGAATATCGTACGTTGTCTGCATGAAGTAGCGCATCGTTAAACTAGTAAGACTAAATTCTGCTTCCCGCCTTGCAGGTTGTACTTGTTTGCTGCTTCATACACAAACCCTATTCATGTTTTGGGCTTTCATGAGGTCAACTAATACTGCTGACGACCTAAATTGCTAGTACTACACTACAACGATGCGGCGCCTCCAAAATCCACAGCTCTGTTCTCCCTAGCCCAGGTCTTCTCTTCCTCGCTCTTGAACGTCGGTGGAAACAAACCATTGATCTTCCATAGCCTCCTTTCCGTCTCATCAATATGGAATTCCAAATTGTAACCCTTGTCGGCAATATGGGGCTTGAGAGTTGCGTCTACAGCGTTTGCAGTCTCTCGGTAAACATTGTCTTCATCTGGCAATCTCACCGCGATATGTTCAATAGCGATTCGAATGAAGGGCTTGTCTTCCTTGTCGAGTTTCTTGCCGCCAACTAACATGGTGTTGCCGGGCATTTTGATGAAGTTGGTGACGACGTAGAAGGCGGGAAGACCGACGGAGGTGTATATCTTGGTAATGTCCGCTGCGAGAGCTTCTTTGGATATATCATCCTCGAATGTCCCATCGGGGTGGAAGATGAGCCAGAGTGGCATATTGATGGATTCCGAAAGTGAATGGCAAGTGGTGTGTGTGTGACTGGATTTCTGAGTTCGGGTGGGCAGTGATAAGAAAGCATATTGTTCAGGTTTTGGTACCTTTAATATACCTCTTTTGACGTTGACATAGTAAGAAGCGCTAGTGATCTTGCGCTTCTTATGCACGCAAGATTGTTAATAGAGCACTATGGCCGAGAGTTGCGCCGACAATTGCGGTTAGATTCCAGCCCGACACAGTCTACGTGTCTTCAACGGAGGGTTTGATGGTGCAGGAACAAATGTAATCAAGCCGAGGAGTCAGTTCCTCCGCTCTGATAGGCTGGAATACTAATCAGTGCGCGGCTTCTACCTCCAGAGAAAATGCCCAAGGATCGTGATGATTAGCCCGCGGCCAACACCACCCCAGACTAGCGTGTCATGTTTAATAATCGAAGAGCAACACTCATTACCAAGATGGTCGTAATCATAGCCTTTCTCTGGATTCAAGCCGAGGCTCCCTACATCATCAAATGTAAGGGGTTGAATATCGCCTTCTGTCAAGGTAGTGGATAACAAATTGGATACAAAAGGGATGCGACCTTGGAAGACATGGAACACCACCACCACAAACTCATCGCAACTTCAAGCAAAACTTGGTTTTCGCCAATATCTCCACCATGCTTCAATCTCTTGTGTTCATCACCGGATCAACAGGCTTCATCGGCTCCCATGTTGTCCTTCAAACCCTCAACGCAGGCTACAAAGTCCTTCTAAGCGTACGCAAGGAACCCCAAATTGAGGGTCTCAAGAAACTATTCTCCGATCACGTCAGCGATATCGACTTTGTCGTTATTCCGGATTTATCCATCTCAAACGCATTCGACAGTGCGCTGAAAGATGTCGAATACGTCTTCCATATCGCTTCCCCCATGCCTGGTAAAGGCAACGACTTTAAGAAAGAGTACCTTAATCCCGCAGTGCAAGGCACGACAGCTGTCTTAGATGCCGCAGAGAAAGTCAGCACGATCAAACGCGTCGTTATTGTGTCATCCGTGCTTGCCTTGGTCCAGTTAGACGCCATGGTAACAGGAAATATGGACGTTAAAGGTACAGCTCTATTCCATAAAACAGACCTTGTCGTTCTCGTACGTAATCAAATTATGAAAAAGTATCTAACACTTTGTTTTCCGCAGAAAGGGCTAAACCATACTATTGCCGTGGATCCCGGGCATGGAGTTCCCCGAGGACCCCGTGGCAAGCGGAGGACTAAAATACCACGCTTCGAAGATCCTAGCCCATCGAGCCACACTTGAATGGGTTGCAGCGAACAAACCACATTTTGTTGTCGTTACCCTGCATCCCATCCATGGTCTTCGGCCGCAACCTCAGCCAGACCTCCCCTGATGGAGTTGATGGCACTAACGCCATGCTCTGGGGCACCCTATATTCCGAAACGCCTCTTTTCCCCGCGGTAGCTGTAGACGTTAGGGACGTTGCGCGTGCGCATGTAAGCGTTCTGGATACAGACTTTGAAGGAAAGAACAACGAAGTTCAAGAATTTATCATAAGCGCTGGTGAGAAAGATGGATGGTCATGGACTAACGTTGCAAAATTTGTAAAGAACGAGTATCCTAGCCTCGGTACAAAGTTAGAAGGCTCATTCGATCCACCTCCTTCCATCAAGACGCCTCGCGCCGAGGAAATCTTGGGCCTCAAATGGAAGACAATGGAAGACACCATCGCGTCTTTCCTGGACCACCAGGTGGAGCTGGGAGCCCAGCTTTAGGCTCTCAAACCGGGCAACGCAATATGTATACTGGTCACAATGATTTGACTCTGTTCTCACTCTTTCGCGAATACCGTGAATTTGACTCTATCATTAATGGGTGACGGGATAAGGCCCTGAACATAGTTAGTTTTTAATGCAACTCCAGGACGAGGTGCAGAAGACCCGCTGCTATCCAACGCACCCGTTCCCGTAACGATGCGACAAGTGCGTAATACGTTAGGGGTTGATTCATGTCGTGATGTTGGTGTTTCTTAAGGTTGCGAAAACTGGGCCGTACACGCCAGAAGTAGGGTTACGAACACCAGCTGTGGCCGGAGCGGTCCGATAGTAAGGCCCAAGCTCAGTTCTTGCTCGGTGAGTTGATTGACTTGATCGCTGTAGACCGCTGACGAGCGATGCTAAGGCTAACGAAAGTAACTTGATGCGACTTTGTATGTCTCGATGTACGTCTATACCTTGTATGTTTGCCTCGATGCGCACGTTTAACGATGTCAAAGTTCATTCTGATCGAACTTGCAGGGTGAAGTGGCTGTGGTGGGGCGATCTGATAGCGCGAATTATTCGTGATCCACTCTTCGATGGACCGGAATGCAGGTGACCTAAGAATGAAGGGTTCGAGACAATCATACGTTGATTCGGCGAGAATGGGGGTGTGACTTTTTGGAATATGGTACGAACTCAGCAGCTGTAGCTCGAAGAACAGGACAATTCGAACGCGCAGCGCTTTCTTAATTCGCTCTAACAAGATACATGAGCGTTCTGCTCGAGTAGAATATATTGGAGGAGTCGAGAAAATTCTAATCACAGTGCTGATGCATGTTTTCTTCTCTTTGCGCAGATCGGATCGTCATATCAGCATCTGACAGTTAATGACTTTAGGGCTTTTGAGACCGTTTTGAACTACAACAGGCCGTCTTATAGCATCTATAGCTTACTAATCTCGTACATCGCTTCTTCACATCTGTCTGCCCGTATCGACATTAAGAAGAGATACTGCAAGAACTTTTCAGACAACTGCCGCAAAGGACAGATGCTTTTGTAGATTTATAGGAGTCCACAACAAGACGCGACTAGAGGTTTCTCTAGCAGTATTGAGCTAAACATGTGTCGCTAGCAAATAGCCTCCTAAGATAAGTGCCTAGTGACTTTAAAACTGCACGTTTAAGAGTTGAGCAATGTATCATTTCCTGGAGTTTTAGATTACGAGTACGATATGTTAACTCGAGCATTCTAGCTGCCTATGTGGTTTCTAAATATATCTATGTGCGCCTTGACGCTAACTTCCTGTCTTAAAAGATTCTACTGTATTGTTAGTACTTGTAGCGTAAAGTTCCGAAAGCTATACTTTATTGTTACTAACAGCTTATCAGATGATATTCTTCTACACCTTCAGTAGTCTAACAGCTGCTATGTTACCTGTCTTCTCTAACTCATTATACAACTTCTGCAGGCTGATAGAATAGTTAGGCGCATGTAAGAGAGCTTCTTTAACTAGATCATTGTAGCTTCGCTGCTTAGTATTTTAACTACTTTAGAACGCATTTAGCTCCGTTGCGCTCTATCCTATAGGTCTAGTTTGCACGCTTTCGATTAGCTAGGGGTAATTAAGAAGATTCGAAGCAGAAAGAGCATTTCGCTTTATATAACGAGACTTAGATGCTAAAACAAACTTTTCGATAGAGTTGTCGCAGTTAACAGGCTTGCTAAATAATGCTCTAGATAAGGTAATAGAGATTTGATACATTCAGCGAACTTGCTGAGCCCGCTATATTAAGCAAAACTAGCAACCCAAACATCCATAGCCCTAACTCCCTTCCGGCCCCCTTGTACGCCCTGCAAGCTTGCCTCACACGCATCTCGTAGTGCAAAAACTACTCCCCGTTCTCTCTCATCCCCTACATGCTCCTCTACGTCTCTTTCGAAAGAGGAAGATAGACACGCAGAAACCTCCCATTGCCCGTCCAGCAATCCTTTCTCATTTTGCACGAGCGTCTCCTTCTCTAACTTCCACCCTGCAGCTATGGCCAGCTCGGTGAGCCGTTTTGGTGCCAGCACCGTGCGGATGTTCGAGGTACTCTCGACCTTGCTGCACTCGAGCGCTGCCTGGGCGAGTGAAGCTAGCACATGAGGCTGGGCGGACGCGTGTGATGCTACTAACGACCACTCGGCGAGCAGGAGACGTTTAACTTGCTGCTTAAGGGCGCAAAAGGTGGAGAGGATTAGAGCCGGATTAGAGAAGTACCAGAGACAGTGGACGAGCACTGTTGCATCGAAAACCTTACTGTTGCTGTCGGCTGGCGGGGAGATGGCAGTAGGGCATGGTAAGGAAGAAAGGTAATCCAGGGGTGTTTGCTGGATCCAAGAAATCCTCGCTCCCAACGGACCTTGCGAGATGTGATCCTGTGCTTGACCGATTGTCCATGGAGAGCCTTTAATAGCATCAGTTGTGTACTGGCTGTGCACAGTAGCAGTAAAGTACAAAGCAAGGTGACGCACCATAATCTAAATCTGCTGGATCGATCGCCACGACCGTTCCATGCTTACCTACAGCGTGTGCAAGGACAGTCGTACAATCGCCCTGTCCGCATCCTAGTTCTAACACTTTCGAACCAGTAGGGATGTTCCAGTGCTGTAGGACCGCTAGACGGTGAAGTGTTTGAGAGTACTGGATGTCGAAGTGGGTTGGATCGTGCAAAGAGAGGCGTGCGATAGAGGCTGCGTCATTTTGAGTGGACATGGTGTGGCCCGTGAATAACGGTCGAGGAGGAGAGTCGGCGATGTGAACGTGAGTGAATGGATGGGCGCAACTTCTTTATCCTATGACTTGAAGATCTACACCGTCTTTCGCCTCGTGCGTGCACGTCCTGCACCCCGGAACGCTCAATGATTGGCCAACGCAGCCACAAGGCCGCTAGCTTCAGAGTATGGTCAATGAATCAAGTCATTCGAAATTAAGTGTAGTGAGTGTCTCATGGCGCAACGGTCGTGCATCAGCGGAAAAACACGAAAGGCTCACTTAACTACAGTTGCGAATCGTGGATACATGCAGGTTCAATCTCTTGTATATAACCCCTTGTGTAATCACATTTGCCGAAGCAGCAAAACTATTCTATCCTAATCACTCCCTCCTCCTTACTAGCTCAAACCCAAACCTCGGCACCATTTCAATCTGCTTGAAGCTCACATGACACGCCACACGTTGGCACTTCAACTCCACTACCAGATTGTCCGCTTTGCTGGGACAGGCGAACTCCACTGTTGTACTATTCGGCTTCGCTGTAAGATCTAGCACGCCCAGTAGCTCTCCGCGCACAGGAAGAGATGAGTACGACAAGGTGTCATAGTCGAGCTCGTCCATAGACGGTGCAGTAGCGGAAGTCGCCGAGGGCGCAATGAGCTGCCAGACTTCGATCTCCGTTATGTCTCCCTTGATAGTGAGGTCTTTGTCACGTGCAGAGAACTCAGGAGGAGGTTGCCAAGAGAGCGCACAGGCGTTGGCGCCTCTAATTGGGATAGGGAAGCGCATGATTGTCGAGTCCTGCTCTGGAGTCAGTGCTCGCGTCGAAAGTGATCGACACTTAGGAGAGTTCAACGATTTGTCGGAGGAATAATGGAGAACAAAGATACACACGAACCTCTACAGTGATATATACTTGCACGCCATGACCCCAAACGGCATTCTTCAGCTTCCGGCCCACCCGCACAACTCTGTCCGGCCAAGCGTGATGGTAGATTTGGGGAGGTGGAATCATTTTCTCTGCCCTGTCTATTCCCAGCCTTGTGTCGCCATTCGGTAGCGCCTTGATCTCGGAGTCGGATAATGGGTAGGCTTGGTACTTTGATAATGTGGCGGGGAGGAGTGCGACATTCACTGCTGATAGCAGCGCTAGAGCGAAGGAGAAGTACAAAATGAGCTTGGGTAGTTGAGAGGGCTTTGATGACGAGAGTGAATGAGGGTTTCCTGAATATTCCAGCAAAGGGACAGAGTGTTCGTCTTCAGAGGAGGAGCGCGCCTCAAGACTTGTGGTGGAGTCCTCGCTTCCATCGTCGTGTCGCGAAATGAACGTATACTCGGGTGACCCGGACTTTGCTTTGGAGGAAGACATAGCAAGTGGATGTCATGAAATGGAGCAAAAGTGAGAGAGAAAGGAGAAGTGGCGCACTGTGGGCGAAGAAAACGTTGAAAGAAGCACCGTACGCCTTGCCACTGACCCATGTGTAGCAGTGCGCGTAAGCTGAAGGAAGCTATGGACAACAGTCGAACCGCATGCTGGCGTACGCTCGAAGTCCACAACGGCTCTATAATTGTTAGATCACCCCGATCTAGGATGCGCATGGCGGTGCGTGAGTATTTACGCTCGAGCACTATAGCGGTCACTGAGGTGGCCTAACCGCACTACTCGGTGCCGCTGGCGTCAGGGTCGAGCGACAAGACCACCGAGCTCTCGGCTAAGCACAGCGGTGTGGATCTAAGCATTCTTAAGCGTTTCAGCTGAATAGACTCGTATGTAACGTGCTCGTTTGACTCGTCGCAATCCGCGCTAGCGCTGTACAGTAGCATTTTCAGCGTCCAGGATGCGCATGGTATTTATCTTTCTCTCGCTCCCAGTACTCTACTGTAACTGATTTCTGATAGCCATGCATTCGTACCTCACCGCAATTATCCCACTGCTTGGCCTAAGCATCGACCTCACGTCTGCCGCCCATGCCGGTTTCCACGTCCAGTTCCCATGGCTATCCCGGGCTCCCAACCCAGAGACTCGGCCAGAGATAGACCGTTACAATCCCTTCTGCGGTACGTTCCTTTTCTTCTCCGGTGTAATAACGGCGTGCGTTGATACAGAGAAGGCGAGATCGTGCACAACCCCCAGCGATACGCTCGTAACTCACGCAGTTTCCTCTCCTTCTCCGGCCATCCTGGAGACCTTGTATCTGCCCTCTATACCCGACATAGAGTGCCAAGGATGAGAGCAGACTTCCCTTACACCATTCTGGAGGGTGTAACCATCCAGCCTTCGGGACAGCTATGTGTAAATGTCACAATACCATTTGAGACCGATGTCGACGAAATGGGTGTTATGTACTTCGAGGCAAGAGACCCGAGTACGGGATATATAGAACACTACGTTAGTTGCGCTCAGTTTACGAATAGTAGAGCTTGTGCTGATATAAATATAGTGCTCGGATGTAAAGATGGCTGATATAGAGGCTCTGCCCGAGGAACATCCAGCCATGTGTGCAGCCCACAACGAGACGCTCATCCCGATGCCCGACGAGTACTTGTAGAGTGTAGTTACTAGAGCTGTTGTATTCTGCAATTATGATAGACTCTACCTGAATATACATTGCATATATGTAAAGCTCGACGAAAGGTCCTGCTTCAAATGGTTGTGTATTCTCCCCAGTGATCTCCACCTTTTGGCTATGTATTCTGAACGAAGGCATTTTTCCAACTCTACACCATCACAAGAAACGTTAATAAGATTCCAGGAGGCTGTCTCTATCCATAGCGAATTCGCAGCACTGAAGGCATGAAAAACATAACAAGCTAGTCGTCATGGACGCAAAATTTGGTCAAGAGATATGAAGGAAAATTAAGAGGAAATCTGAACGGCATTGCAACGATAGAAAACTTCGATGTTAGCATTTTCGTCAGTTGGAACTCTGTCGTAGCTAGCGTTGAAAGGGCTTCTCTGCAAAGCGAAGCTAGAATGTTCTTTCACCCAGACCTCCCAAGAGCAGCGGAGTTGCTTATTGCTCAACGCGTGCATTGAAATCAAAATGCGTAGCCAAACAGATCTTGCCGCAATTGAAGAGCAAAAGGAAAAGTTGCTCAAGGAAACAATCAGTCAATTCTTGATATTTATATATACTTTTATCTACAGATGTACTAAATCAAAACGCTTAAAGAGTGTCGAAAAGTTGGATTGCAGCAGTTGCTTGTGGAACACGAGATGCATCTTTGAGTAGAACTCTCAAGCGACACTTCGTCTTCCTGCGGCCTGGTGTTGCGATTGTAGGCTCTGGTCTTCCTGCCTCGTGCATTCATGCGAGCTCATCGTTGTCGACGGAGTAGGTGTGACGCTTAGCAAGCTCATCGTTATCCACGGAGTAGGTATGGCGCTTAGCCAGCTCATCGTTGTCAACGGAGTAGGTGTGGCGCTTAGCTAGCTCGTCGTTGTCAACGGAGTAGGTGTGGCGCTTAGCCAGCTCGTCGTTGTCAACAGAGTAGGTGTGGCGCTTAGCTAGCTCGTCATTGTCGACACTGTAAGTGTGGCGCTTAGCCAGCTCGTCGTTGTCAACGGAGTAGGTGTGACGCTTAGCAAGCTCATCGTTATCAACAGAGTAGGTATGACGCTTGGAGAGCTCGTCGTTGTCGACGCTGTAAGCGTTTCCCTCAGTGCCCGAACCAGAAAGGTTGACGCTGTTGGTTGCCTGCCCAGCGTTGGAAACAAGGTCTTTGGCGGGAATGGCTGCGGCCTGAGCAGGGAGGGCGTTGAGGCTGATGCTGGCAAGGCTGAGGACGGCGACAGTGAGCTGCATGTTTGAGATTTGGGAGTGAGTGGATGGATTTGTTGAGAAAGGCGAAGTAGAGACTGTTTGATGAGATGGTCATTATGGCGGGCATCACCTCTGGTATATATACATTCTGCGATCTGAAGGAAAACGTTTCGTTCCTGAAAAGACATCGGAACGACCGAGTAATTCGCTACCGTAGCATGGGGCTGAGTTTGACCTTGCATACCCTGGCGATTGTAGCAAGTGAACATCTTCGGAGGGTGGTCCCGGTGAATTATGTGACCGGCGGTGTAGAGACTGGTAAATACAAATGAAATAGTTGTTATGAAGTCAAGCCGTCGGAACAACCCGGCGTTCAGGCCACCGCTGAGTGAAAACGAGCTCCCTCGTATTGGTGCATCATTTCGGTGCTTCTTTGCCTCATGGTCTCCACCACGTCATCGGGGAGATGATTCATCTTTGAGGACTGCTAACTCTTTTAGAAATCGCGCGGCTTGTCCATCCAAATAACAATTGTCACGGCAATTGATATTTTGAGATTGTCAGCCCGCTCCGGTCGAATATACATCCTTTCTCTCACTATTACCTTCGACGTACCACCCAACGAAAACGTTAAGATGTCACCTAGTTTCCTGGTACCTCAACTGCATGGCCCTTCTTGCGGCCTGCTCGTAGTTCTGATCGTTTGCCTCGTTCTGAACTTCGGTGCTTTTCTCTTCTCCCTCCGCATCTTGATGCGCGGAAAACATCATTACAGTACGCTTTTCTACAGCTGCCATCCCCACTCAAGACTTACGCAGAATAGCCTATCTCACTGGCGACCGACCCCGCAACCTGCCTATAAATGTCGGCACTGTTCAAGTCACGTTCCAAGACGATCCTATTTACTATGGACTGGAAGGCTTCAACGCCACGGCTGAATGGAATGCGATCCGCCCGCCCGGTAAGGGCTTCGTTTTCCTGGGGGAGGAACATTTTGCATTTGGTGTGTCAATGTGGCACCAGATGCACTGCCTTAACCACATACGCGCGACACTCGTCAATGGAGACGACGGGTCAGATCATACTGAGCATTGCTTCCATTACTTACGGCAGGGCATTCTCTGCGCTGCCGATACAACGCTCGAGCCTGGCGGTACGCACATGGAGTTGGAAAATGGAGACAAAGTAGCTGCGGGCGTAGAGACTGTACATACCTGCCGAGACTGGAGACAGGTGCATGATTGGTTGGAGAAGCAACATGAGAACTGGACCCCGGAGATGCAGCAGAGGTTCCAAGAGGCTATTTAATATAGTGGAAAACATAATTCAAGTAGAAAACAGTTAGTGAAAAGTAAAATATCCAAGATGTACCATCATGCAAGCCAATATCCTTCACTCTTTGTCCGTATATCTGTAACACAACGGCCAGGCCTCAATGTCGAACAGCGTACTCGGCATCATAGGGACACTCTGAACATCGAAAGGCATCTGATGATCTGCGTGTGCTTCGACGTCATAGCGGGGGTCGCTCATATTGTGCGGATTCAGAGGTATGCCAGAGAAGGCGGCGAAGTTGGATGGATGGTGATGCTGCCACTATATACTTCAAGTCAGCAAAGCCGTATCGTGGTACTGAACCGCACATGTAAAGCGCAAAGTCAGAATAGAGCCTGGGGGCGCACCTCGCTCCATAACCGGTCAAGCTGTACGTGATGCAACCAAAATAGTGGGTCGTTAGGTGTGAAGCTCATTGCCATGCCCTGACAATCCGCCTCCGGCAGGGTATCAGGGCAATCTCCCGCCAAGTCACCCCCAACGAAATCGTGTACGTGGTTGTGCATCTGTGTCATTGCGTACTGAAATTTATAGAAATCGCCCGTAGTTTTTTCGATCAAGTCGCGCACAGATTCTAGTCCCAGCGTGCGGTTTTGAGGCAATTCATGAGGATACCAACCGGTTATGAGTGTCAAATTCCTCCTCAGCCGATGACGGATGGGCCATGCAAGCTGAAAATCGCCAGAGGACGAGGCAAAAGCGCCGGTGGTGACGGTACAGTCGGCTTCAGGGTCCCCTGTTCTTCCCAGCCCATACTCGGGCGAATCCTCGAACACTGGCGAGTTGAAAAGGTCTGCGTGATCGCGTGACCAGTCCCAGTACGGTGTTGGCCCGCTGTATCCGCAAGTCTGACGGAGAGAAGTATCGAATAGGTAGATGAACCAGCGGTCTGCACTTATGTAAGCATGCGCTCATTGGCATAGTGGGAGTTAAAGAGAGGAATAAAGGGAGAGAACGTACGCCACGGCAAGAAGTAAGCATTCCTATGGGCACTGTGCTCCACTAATGCATGCGAGTAAGAAAAGTCGTCATACAAGCTCCTTTTACCCTCAAGCATTGTTTGATTCTTGGTTAAGGAGAGCCGTTCGTGACTTATGCTTGCCAAGCACTAACCAGCATCAGTAAGTAAGTGTTATCAACAAGTATAAGAAGAAATAAGGCGCACCTTGACAGCCCCCACCCATTTGGCTTTCTCGCTATTGTTCAAAGTTCGCCACTCCTTGCGCGTCAGAAATTTGCTGCATTGTGGTATCTTTGGCTCATCTCTTTCGTGCGCAATCGAAAGGTGGGAGCTGAGGAAGACGGCGAGTACGTATAGGACTAGAAAAAGAGGACCCATGTCCACTACCCAGCCAAGAAGAATTACACAAAGCAGGCACGGAGAGATGACGAGGTCGCGATATTCGCAATATAGGTGAAAATCTAAGAACCTTTGAAGTCAGCTTACGGAGTACGTAGCTTTTGATGGAACAAAGCGCTCGGTTAGCATGCTTGGGATCGAACCTTTACCATGGGACGAAGATTCACGTAACAAGGCTGGGCTAGCAAACGTACGTCATTTAATGATCAAATGATACACGTGCACAATAGAACCTAATTGTTCACTGCACATTGGACGTTCAGAGTTGAGCTACCGGACCCGCGTCGCGATGGCCCGTTTCAGGCCCCAGTAGCCTACGATGACTAAACACCAACAGGGGTCCGCATAGCCTCACCTTCAAAATTGTTCGCTGAAGAAGGGTAGACCAGCTAACTCCGACCTCAATCAAGTCGGCCATATGCTCGCTGTTATATCGGCGATACGGAGGAACGTGCAGTAACGTGCAGTTGCCAGTCGTGTTGCACTGGTCAGGACTGATCCCCACCGTGCGAGCGGCCCTCTGCCTGTTGTCACTGAAGCGACTGTGCACCAGAAAAAGCCGTTATGAGAGCATATCTTGTCAGATCAGGCTTCCCTGGTTGATATTGTCCATCGAAAACAACTCCAGCGTGCTATAACCAAGGACTTGCCCTCCCCATCCCGTCTTCCTGGAGCTATCATAAGCGTAACTATGCGCACTCCAATGTTCCTCACCTACTTTTCCACTCTTTTCCTCTGCTTTGTGTTTCCGTTCTACCTCGCTATCCGTGGATCCGCCTCCTTGTCCGATATTGCACTTGTCCTGTCTTCTCTCTCCGAGCGCGTCGAAGCCTTGTATATCACCGTCACTTCTTTACTTGCTGCTCTTTCTATTTTAACATCTAAAGAAGCAACCAAAGCTTTTATGGAGCCTAGGAAGCCCGTGCGTGTACCTAGAGGCGGAAAAGATAAAAGGAACACGTCCCTTCCCAAAGGACTCGCGCACTGCATTAACTCCTTCGAGCAGTATCCACTCCTAGCCAAGCAGGTACTTCAGCGAAAGTACGAGCGATATGTCAGACAAACACCGGCGCAGAAGTCGCTCAGTAACAAACTCGGCTACTCTGCTCATTTTGAGAGAGCTAAGGAGGGGATCAATGTAAACGCTCGATTTTCAGAACACATTGCGCAAATTGGGAGGGAGACCTACCGTACGGGCCCTCAAGCACTGGAAGACGAGGCAGATAGCGAATTTGGAATTGTAGACCTGGCATTCGCACATCTCTCGCGGGACTGGACCACGCAAGGGGCAAAGGAGAGACAAGCCGTGTTTCCACCTCTTGTAAATAAGCTTGAACATTTTTTCAACAGAGAAAGAAAAGGAAAGAAGGTACTTGTTCCAGGAAGCGGTATGGGCAGATTGGCAAGTGATATCGCGGATCTCGGTGGGTCTATTGCGTCTTGGGTAGGAGGAAGCATGGTCTAACATTAGCCTAGGATATGACGTCACCGCCAACGAGCTGGACTATGGCTCCATACTGGCCTACCACCTGCTGATAAACCACACGGTCTCACTGCACGAGCACACTCTGCAGCCATTCATCACCAAATGGACACACCAGGCAAACCCCTCTTCACGCTACTCCACTTTGACGGTGCCAGATCATTGGCCAAACAAGACCGTCAAGCTCGTCGAGGGCGACTTCTTAGAGATGTTTCCCCAAGACGGTGAGTTTGACGCCATCGTTACGCTGTTCTTCATCGACATTGGCGAGAACGTGATCGACTTTTTGAGCAATATCCACCGGCTACTGAAAACTGGAGGTGTATGGATCAATCTTGGACGTGAGTCATCGTCACCCTTTCCGTGAACGCTAGTTTCTGTATCACTCTTGAGGTCAACTTGCCTCCGAATTCGCGCTGACGTGTGTACAGCGCTGAAGTGGGGCACCCACACCGCTCTTCAGCTTTCTGCGGAGGAAGTGCTTCAGCTAGCAGATGTGCTCGGGTTCGACGTGGATCATGCGTCAAGAAAGAGCATTGACAGCCTGTATGCCGAGCAGCCGGAGACGTTGCTGAAATTCACTTATGGTGAGTGCCTGCAGTGCTCTCGTAAGACAGTAGCTGACAATCTGAACAGTCACGCAGTTCTGGTCGGCAACAAAAAGAGCGTAGAATTGTGTCTTTTTGCAAACAAACACTGAGCACTTCAGATAGCAAGCTTCCTGAAACCAGCTCTGGAAGAATTAGTGGTAATTCATCATGTTTAGCTGACAAGCCTTTCACATGGCATTATCTGTAAAACAAGCACGTACACGTACGACTGAATGCTGAAAGCGAAACCAAAATACTAGATAATCGTCGCGCTCTTCAATGATCAATGTCTCTCATCAGTACACCACGATAGCGATGTCATTCGTTATCCCAACAACAACCAGATTTGAACAATTTACTCCTTACCACCACGAGTCCATGCACGCTCTCAACGTTCGCAATATTCCCAGTCACTTTTAGTCTTCTTAGAAAATTCTCAACACCACATCATCCCAAGTCCGGTCATGCTGTGTCTCTCAGAGTGGATCTTCTAGGCTACAGCTGTTCTCTACTCACCGCTTCCATCCACAGCTAGATACAGCCATAAGAGAGAACGATATGTTTCCAAGCACTTGCAGCATAATCAAACGAGACGTGTTCTTGGTGCCGCCACGAGTGTCGCGACCAGAGTAGCACTCCGACTGGATAATACCTGTGCGAATAAGGATAGCTGGGATAGTTGCAATGAGCATTCGTCGGGTTGGCGGCTTGAGAAATTGCGGAGTCATTCAGTGATGGATGTTGTGGATGAGATCTTGAAGAGCTCAGCGGCGCAGTGGTTGAGGTTATGGATGGAGGGGCGGGGCCATATAAAATCAAAACATTCGCCTATTCGTTAAAGCACGTGTC
This sequence comes from Parastagonospora nodorum SN15, assembly GCF_000146915.1. Classification (NCBI taxonomy): domain Eukaryota; kingdom Fungi; phylum Ascomycota; class Dothideomycetes; order Pleosporales; family Phaeosphaeriaceae; genus Parastagonospora; species Parastagonospora nodorum. The sequence continues at coordinate 11,128 of NW_001884571.1, read as the reverse complement.
TTCAGTGTGACGTACCAACGCTGAGGAGAGATACCTGCGGGAAGACTTTACATGTCCACTCGAAGGGATAAAGCTATAAGGACGGCTACTGGGCATCATGATGTCGTGTATTACGATATCTTGCTATGTCTATATTATCGCCTGGATTGAGCCGGAAAGCTTCATTCGTGCGTTGGCAAGGTTTGCGTTTGAACCAAAAGTCCGGCGCGTTACATTGCGACTAAGTCCAACAAGCGGAGTGTTTGCAAAACCCCAAGATTAGGTCCTGATTCCATCGTCCAATGTCAATCTCACTCTTCCGATGCGCAAAACAATTTCTCTCAGTGGCTCAGGTGATCATGATGTCAAAGTCAAACCTGGAGCTGAGCATTACATCCGCCTGGTCGAAGGAAGCGACTGTTCACTGTTCTGCACTTGTAGCAACGCCAGCCAAACTGGCTCTTCATGTTGCGACTTTCGATGGTCCACTTATGACACTCACTGTGATACGCTCGACACGTCTCTCCAGCATCCAAACAGCTACTTCAGGACCTTAATGCTACCCTGCCGTATATTCCACCAATAATCTCTTGATGTGCTGCATTTTGCGTACTGTCAAGCCCCGGCCTTTCGGTAGGTACAACATCACCATACCGCCTATCGGCGTAACATTGCTTTGCCGCAGTGAAGTCGATATTCCAGCTTGCCTGAGTCACATCCTTTGGAAGATATTCGAGGGAACGGGGAATGAAGGTAACATGATCGTAGTGTGGATCACTTTTACGCTGTGTGGTCTGGAACAGGTTGTTTGACAGGGTCTCCTTCTTGGGTCACGACCTCTTCGTCGGAGTCTGCGACGTAGTCCGCATTCAGCTCAGCGACAGTAGGAACTTTGCATAATTCGATGACCTTTTTCCTCTTCCTCGTCATCCTCTATTGCTTCGTAAGGCTCGAGATAGCGGTGTATATCGGAGCGGCCAATGACAAAGGGCGCTCCGACATTGCATCCTCCCTGAAAGCTATCAAGATGAAGTGAGGGATGAGGCGCAGCGCACCATAAGTGAGCAAAGCGAGTTTTCAGTATGTACCACGATCCCAGAAGTGCGGCTTGATCTTGACGCCACATCGCTCGTGGAATTCCATTTGGAAGTGGAGGAAGTAGCTGTTGCCAGAGTTGTCAATAATCAAGCCTTATTAAGATAATTAATTAAGCTGACAACCTACTAGCAGCTCTAATAATTAAGCTGCTCTTATAGTTTTTGCTAAGCTAATCAAGCCTCTAAAGAAAGGCTTAATTAGCTTAATTGTTAATAACTCTAGCTATTGCGATCTTGCTTAAAGACGGTAAAAGCTAAGTTCTAGAGTTCTTCTCCTAATTATAGTAAGCATTTTGATAAAGTAAAAAGTAGGTACAATATGCAAGGCATAAGAAGATAGGTGACAAGGCTTACAGTGTTTTTTCTTGACACTGCAGTGACTAGCTTAGTGTATGCTATTTCCTACAATAGCTCAGTTAACTTATAGATGTTATATTCTGCAAAGTTGTCCTTATAGTCGTCTAGTATAAGCTAGGTTAAAAGTGACTATATTATAGCCTCTTTAAGTCAGGGCATCCATTTCGCTACCTAGGCAAAGCCTAAAAACAAGGGCCGTAGGACGAGCTCGTTTGGCGCGATCCGAAACTGTAGATTGTCATGTTCCAAAAAATTCAAAGCACAATCAAAGAAACGTTGGTCATCCATCTCAATGTCCAGATCGCTTGTTTCATAGGGTGGATAGAACGCATCGGTTGCTACCTCGTAGCCAATGGCATCGCCACCTTTGCCTCCTGGACCCTGGAATTACCACTTTCCACTGGTGTGCGCGGGATGGAAGACGAGCTGAAATATCACAAGATTTGGACTAAATGGTGTCGTTGTCTTGTTCCCTGTCTAGAACACACTTTCGTCCACCATGACGCAGCTCTGGAGTTCGCGAGGGTGGTTTGTCATGATGCGAAGGCTCGTACTGACGGTATTCTGACCTAGTTTGGGCTCAACCAAATTCGGTAGAGGCTTGCTATGATGGATCTGGACGACATCGATCAACGGGAGTAGGAAGTCCAGGGAAGCACAGTTCAAGCGTACCTGCAAAATCATACCGACTGTCGCGACGCGGTCCTTCCCAGTCGCATTCGTATTGTTGCGCATCCTCGTTGGTCTTGATGGAATGCCACTCGTACCCCCGGTTTGAGTACCTAGATACTCCAGGTTTGGAAATTTGTGATCATGTCGATAATGCAACGCAAGTCCGCTCTTGGCCATCAACTCTCGCCATCATGAAACACCCAATGGCCATTGTAAAATTCGAAAGAGCGGACAGTGAGTATTTGAGGCAATTTATTTGGATCGAGAAGGTGTACGCGCCAGCTGACGTAGAGATGGTGATGGCAGACGCTATCATAATCGAGAGAATTTCTGGGACCATGGAGCGATAGACGATAGCCGCCTGGGTCTTATGTTTTCGTGGCTTGCTCCTCGACTACTTTGAGAGTTTTCAGGAAAAGACGTACCTGCGCCGTGAACGCTAAATCCTTTTGGAGCAGTTGTTCTTCGTTCTCGCGACAAGAATCTTACAGTTCTGCAGTCTTGTCGGGAAGTGACGGTCGAAATATCAATTCCCGGAAGTACATGAGTCGATGGCCAGTAAAAAGCGCGCGGAACGTGTCGAAGTCCGAACCGTCGATGGTGAATTTCTCAAAAGCACCAGAACATCTCTCCGCGACAAAGCGAAAGTTGCTGTTAATTGTAAGAACAGCCTTGAGGCTGCCTTTAGGAAGGTAAGTGCAGATCTTCTCGACGACTTCCTGAGGTATGTGCTCCATGACCGTGTCGTCGCTTCTCAAGAGATACAAATGAGGTTAGTGTAGTTGCAGAAAGAGATGCTTGGCTGTATGGCTACGTATGACCCTGGAATGAATAGCCAGGAATAAGGTGCTTGCGCCTTGCTTGGGTGTGGATACGGCGTGGTGAAAACGGTAGTCGGCGCGGGGCCTGGAATTGTCGCTCAAAAGCACCGGTGTTCTTACCTTCCTAAACCCATCTGCTCCATCTGAAGGACCTGAAAGGCACTCCACTTACTGTAGCAATGCGATGTTATTTCAGGGATGTTTGGGTCGGAGTTGGGTGTTCTGTTCAATGATCTGAAGAGAGCGTTCACTGCGTTGCTTGCAGTGGTTGGTCTGAGATGTGTGCACCCACACCTCAGGGCACCGCGTCTTGCTCCGGCCCGCACGAAGACCTTCGGTCTCACCTCCTAACATGCCACATTATTCCAGCACGGATTGGGCAACTCGATAGATATGGTTTTGTAAAGTGATCGACGATCTGGCGGTGGCTGCAGGTTTTTTCGACCCCCACAGCCGCGCTTGCGTGTGCGATAATGCGGCAAGGTTGCGCTGGCACGCTAGGTTCAGCATCATCGGTATGAACGTAGGCAATCACCTCAAACATTGCTCTTGCAGCTTAGTATCATCAGCGAATAATCAGCTCATATGTACGACTCAGGGTAGGTGTTTGTGAGGCATTGCAGTCGCATTCACTGATAAAGTCTCAAAATGACCCAACCGTTTCGATGACCATTACACTACAGGCGCGTAGAAGTTAAAGACACCCTTTGGATCATACTTCTTTTTCAGAGTTTTCAGACGATCTTGGCGCGATTTCTCGGAACCATACCAGCTCTTTGGTCCCTCGGTCCCATACGCGTAGTTCACATACGTATGAAGCTCGCTGCTTCCAGTCCCATCGCGGATGATCTCCCTCAATTGGTTGCCTAACTTCTCTACTTCATGGTCTCGTGCCTTGTCGGTCGGACCGTAGATGATGAGTGGTGCTGCGAGAATGAGGTCTTCACGGAAACCAAATGCGGAGGAGTCAACAGCGCGAGCGCGAACACCTGCGGTAGCATAGTTCTCGAACATGAAGATCGAGTTCGTGTACGGGGAGTCGGGGCCTGCAATGGCTGCTGCATACACTTCATATGCCTTCTTTTGGGCCGTGGTGTTGTAAGCTTTGGTGTAAATAGGGAATCGAGGGTTGTTGAATCCGAAGTCCTGGCACGGAGGGGAGTCTAGAGCAATGCCTGTCCAAGCTGCGAGGTCCTTGTAAGTACCAGATTGTGGTTTAATGACAAGCGGTCCAAGGTCGTGGAAAGGCTTAGTGTATTTGGCATCGACTGCGTCAACTCCCTCTTGAATGATGTACATCAGGATGACAGGCTGATCGTGTTAGCAGATACCTCTATTCGTTGCCTTGCACGCAAAATTCACCTTGTCCGCATCGAGCGTCGCATCGTTCAACCAGTAGGACCAGTTGATGATGTCCGAACTCTGCTTTCCGCCTTGCAAGATGTACTTGTTCGCCGCCTCATATAAAGCTTCAACTTTATCTCCGCTGAATATGATCGTCTCGATCGCCCAGTTCGGATGTATGATGTCGTAGACTTTGGTGACAACAGAAGTTACAATGCCGAAATTGTGTCCGGCGCCCTGCATACCCCACCATAAATCTGATTTTGCATCGATCGTCTTGAGGTCACCATTTGCAGTAACAATGTTCATGGACAAAAATTGATCAGCAATAAGGCCGTGATGACCTTGAAGCCAACCATGGCCGCCGCCGAGAGCAGGACCCAAGTAACTCACGCATTCGCAAGTACCAGTCACTGTCTAAATGTGAGAGAGAGCCAGCGAATGCATCCTGTTGGGACTCACCAGTTTGCTTTCCTGCTACCCAGAGAGCGTCCGTCAAGTTCTTGGAGTTGACTCCACCCGCAATCTTTGCCGACTTGCCGTCTTTAGCCACAGATATGCTGTTCAGTTGCGGCAAATAGACCTGGATACCGTAATCCATCTTGCCCAACGTGGTCAAAGTGCCATGGTGACCGTTGTATGCAAGGACGGGAATGTTGTTTTGTGAGGCGAATTTGACCTTGGGACAGTGTCAATGACCGACCAGCACACTGTACGCAGTTCGAAGCACCTACAATTTTTGCGACATCCTTTTCGGTTCCAGGCGCAATCACAACGTTTGGGGTAGGTGGCTCCAGGTTCGACCAGCGGACGGTGTACGTTGTGAACTCATCACTCCCAGGAAGATAAACTTTCGACGCTGGAGATAGTTGTGGTGCGAGCGATCGGATGTCGATGCCTGCTGCAGGTGTTCTCGTGAAGATGTCACGAGGTGTTGTAGGTCCACAGGATCCAACCGAAGCCAAGGAGACGACAACATACACAGCGGCTGATAATGGAGTCAGAATGCGAGAAAGCATCTTGCAATGGGGAGATGGAAGCGCAGCTTTTCAACATGACGGGATAACGGCTTGAAGAGCTTCCCTGAAGAACGAATTCGATCACGTTGCACCTTACTGAAACAGGAAGCAGCATTTTCGAAGGCGCTCTAGAAGCCTTGTCATCGGTATACAGCCGCGTAGCCGACGCTGCGGCACGTTCATAACCATGTACTCGGTAAATTGATTGCTTGGCACATGACAGGTTATTGGTGGGTATACCGGAGCAGAAGTAAGGGCAATTCGCCTGGGATTAGGCAACACGCCATCTGAGAATTTGTACAGCAGACGAGGACACCGCGATAGCCCAAGTATGGTGAGCGCAGTTGCAATACCACAGAGCATACGTGTCGTGATGTACCTTTATACCGAGCATTATTTTCCTTCGGGTTCTAAAAGCGAACAAGATCCTACCTAAGTCCACTTCTTCCATGAAAGACTCACCGCATGCCAACTAACGATCCTTCCGATGCAGGGTTGCGGAACCGCAGCTCGATGTGTCAATCGCCAAGCGTCAAGTGCTTGAGGGTAGTGACATGCCACCCAGAAAAAGAGGAAGGAAACGTCCATAGCGCATGTGAATTCGCAAAGCGAGAGTTAAAGTCCTGCAAACACATAAGATCGTAGCTTGTCTCCAAGTTGTGCGACAATGTACGACTGTTCGCTGGTCTGCTAATCCATCAAATACTACACAGGTATTCTGCGGTCGCCCCCGCTCTTTTTACCTCTCCATGTCTCGTAACCCCACAGTGGAATTATGGATCTTGTACGCTGTTGGCGTGTCATTCACATTCGTTCGCACATATGCCCGCATCGTCGCTGTTGGGGTTAGAGAATTGCATCCTGATGATTACCTCATATGGGTGGCTGTGGTATGTATCAATTTACATCAACGTCTCCGCTATCGGCGGTCCTTTCCAAGGTTGCTAATCCATCTTTCCGTTAGCTGATATACTCGGCACAATGCACTCTTGGCCATAGCTACGGTACTGCTGCCCATGGCCTCGCAAACAACGGCATGAGCGATGTGCAAAGAGGTGTGCTTTCGCGTGATGACCCCGAATATGCGTTCAGGTATGTCAAGTATCGTCACATTACCTATCCTATTTCTCGATTTATAGTCGATGTCTACTTAGAGTTGCTGCGCGGCTTAACTTCAATCTAGGGTGATTGGATCAAAGATTCAGGTAGCAGGGTGGACAACAGCAGCGTGTCTTTTGTGGACGCTCAAGCTGTGTGTGACATTCTTTTATATGCGCCTTACTGTATGTATTGATCTTGCATGCATGTGTGCGAGCATTTGGCACGCAATATCAACTGACAAACCCGTCACAGAATGGACTTGAGCGATACCCCATGCGCATTCGCGTCGCGATGGCGCTCATCCTCTCCACTTTCATCGTTGTCCTCATGACAATATACCTCTCATGTCGACCATTTCACCACTACTGGCAGATAAAGCCTGACCCTGGAAACGCCTGCCAAGCGGCTATCTCGAAACCGATCCTTTGGGTATCCTTCATTTTGAACGTCTCAACGGACACGTACCTGTTCCTCATTCCGATTCCTATGCTCCGGAAATCCAGCTTGAGGTCCTTCAAGAAACTTGCGACAACCCTTGTACCGAGTGGAGGTGTATTGATCATCGTGTGTGCAACGTTGAAGAGTATACATGTCATTGTTGTAAGCCTACTCTTCATTTCCCAAGCATCGTCTCTAGTCCCCCCAGTATTCAATTCCTACGACGAGTTCTATCTTCAAAAGCTAACCCTCCAAAGGATCCGATCAACGGCGGGCAGCTGGCAGCCGAGTGGGGTACGCGAGAGACATTCATCGCAGTCGTCACAACAAATCTTCCCATGATCTTCCCACTACTTAAGACTTGGTTCACTCCTTTATTCCCTAGCTCTTTCCGGTCGAGCAACAACAAAGCGTACCGGAACCCATCAAGTGGCTTTCGAACGATTGGTGGCAGCGGGGGTCCATCAAGTCGCGTTCGGCCAGGGCCGCGAAGTGTGAGCCATATTACGACCAACATGACTTTCGACAATGGAAGTGAGGGAAAAATGATGAACGGAAGCGACGACGTCAAAATGCAAAATCTGTGCAGTCATGGAGCCACAACGCACGCGGCGAACGCGATCCTGGTTTCAAAGCAAGTCAGCGTGACGACCGAGAAATGTACTGGTAGGAGCAGGGATCATTCGCTTCATTCTTTGTGAAGATAATAATATAAACTGT
>NW_001884571.1:0-3428 GCF_000146915.1 Parastagonospora nodorum SN15 | reverse complement strand
CCTTTCGAAGGTAATCCAAAACGCACGTTACACCTACAAGACCGGTTGGAGGCCTAGACTCCTGCTTCGGAGGCCTCCCCGGCTTAGACTAGATTCCAGCTAAATTCGGAAATAGCCTACCCGCTCGCTAACTAGATGCCTAAAGTATCTCTAACCTGGGAAGCTGGGAAGTAGAGCGATCGGCCCGGTCCGCTGGTTGCGCGCATCAGTCGACAACACCATCACCAAGATATCGACATTGGTCGGCGACCATGGTCAGCTCGCGCGCATTGTGGCACTTTGAAGTCCTTGATGTGAACGAGGCCAGAAACGCATCCCTGTGGCCATTACGTCGATCTTGCCGTCCCTGGCGATCGCGGCGCGTGTTCTTCAGCCTAGCGCGCAATGAATGCCGAAGTCCGTGGAGAGACAAGTCCTTCGGCCTGCAGCGGCAAATTGCCATCATCACTCGCCAGCGAATTGTAGCTCCAAGGGCAAGTTTTGATGGCTTGCTTTCGATATACCGAGGTTGTCAAGAATCCACGCGGCATCTTTCTCCCTCGTTGTGGTTTGACGGCGCTTACTGATCCCGCACGTGCTTCTCCAGTTTGAAGAACTCGGCAACCCACCTTCCCAATTCCTCAACAGAGCAGTATTATGGTTGCATCGAAATGGCGCCAGTATTCAGACCTATGGACGGCCTGCAGCCCAGTGGAGGTTGTGGCGTTCTCCCATTCTACACACATTGACCACCTGCACCATGCTTCGCGTATGATAACACAGCCATGAGCTTGGCACCTACAGTCTACGCAGCCAGCAGATTTTATAGAATTAAGCAGCCCAAGCATTGTGTTTTGAAAAATTGCAGGTACGTGACCACATTGCGCAGGCATGCTGCTCTGCGAAAAAGTTATCCTTACTCTTGTGCAGCGCTACATTCTGCATATTTGAGGGGAGACAACCATCCCAATGCGTCTCGTACCGCCCGTCTCAGCTGTAGATGGATAGCCCCATGGCCGACCCATTCAGAGCTGGTCAAATCTCGCCCCAACCACCAGCGGCAAGAGATGTCCACTAGACTCCACCTTCGACGGACAACGCATGTCCGATGGCGCGCATTTCAGCTTCGTTGGTCTGGCGTCAGCTCAAACCTATGGATGTAATTTCCTATGTGTAGATTAGACTTTGAACATTGTTTATGCCGCTGGCGTTCATCATCCGCAGAATACAAATACCCTTCCTTGTCCCAAAGGTTAGAGATGCATCCAGATCTCATTCGATTCATATCCAATTCCGTTTCTCTTCTGTCATAGTTGCAGCCAGCAATCAATCATGAAGGGGACGACACTTCTTCCAATCTTGCTAGTGGTTGGCACACATGCCTGGATGCCAGAAGATCGCGAGCTTCAGTCCTTTAACCAAACCTCCAATTCTTTGCATGAGCGGGCACAGTCCCTGCCTACATGGAAGATTCGTGGAGTCAATCTGGGCGGCTGGCTGGTTTCGGAGCCGTGGATGATGCCAGACGAATGGAACACCATGGGATGTAGCAGCGAACAGTGTTCTGAATTTGACTGCGTCAATAAACTCGGCCAGTCACAAGCAGATTCGGCTTTCAATGCTCATTATGCTCGTTGGATTACTCCTTCCATGGTCCAGGACATGCACAACGCCGGTCTCAACACGATTCGCATTCCCATCGGGTACTGGAGTCTCAGAAGTATTGTGGACAGCAGCGAACACTTTCCAAACATGAACCTACAATATCTGGATGCGGTCATCCAGAAGGCAGCAGACCTTGGCATGTTCGTTGTCATTGATCTACACGGTGCACCTGGTGCTCAGAAAGTAGGCGATGCCTTCACAGGACAGGTTAGCAGGCAAAGCAGACACGTGCATGACCGTACTGACATTGATGCAGTGCCTTACAACGCAATGGCTACCTGGGTTCTACACACAGCGAAACTATGACCGCGCTACCAAGTGGCTCGACTGGATGACGCGGCGCATCCACAACACGCCATCATACAAAGCGGCAGTTGGCATAATCGAAGTTGTCAATGAGCCGCAGACTGACAACGACCCAAACCCCAGAACCCAGCAACAGAAAGACACCTTGACACAGAAGTACTACCCCCAGGCGCTTGCAGCAGTCCGAAATGCCGAGAATGCTCTCAACATACCGACAGACCAGCGGCTGCACGTGCAGTTCATGGACAACTTGTGGGGGGGCGGCGATCCAAAGTCCAATCTACCAAACGACGGGAACGTTATGTTTGATGACCACAACTACGTTGGAGGTGCGGTAGACTTTCGTCATCCCAATGGCGCTGCGAAGCAGGCCGACTACATGTGGTACACGTGCTTTCTGGACAACAGATTGAGCGATGGCAACACCCCGAAGATCGTCCAAGAGTGGAGTCTCACGGTCACATCCAAGTATGAAACAAGCAGCGAATTCGACTGGAAAAACCCATCCAACGTACCTTTCTACAAACAGTGGTTCACTGCACAACAGAGGCTGTACGAGCAGACAAATGGCTGGATCTTCTGGTCATGGAGAACTCAAATCAACAACCCGCGCTGGGACTACAGCTACATGTTGAATCAGAATTGGATTCCGAATTCTGCGGCTAGTCTTGATGCCAACAGAAATGTAGATGTTTGCAAGAACTACTTTGGCACGTCAGATGGGCGATAAATATACTGTATCTGTCATCAAGTCCACCTGCATTCCTAGTAGGAATGCAGAGCTAGGCTAATAAGAAGAGGCCTTAGCAAGGCAGTATATAGTAGGAATGCGTAGTAGAAATAAATGACCTTCTAAAGGAAATAACCTATTTCTAAGACACTATTTTATGCAGTTTTGCGAGGAGAATCTAGCCTCGAGTCTGCCTCTATTCCTATTAGAAATAACAGGATTAGCTAATAAGAAGAGGCCTAGCTAAGAGGACATAATAAGAAGAGCCTAAATTATGCCTAAATAGGCTTAATATTAGAGGTTCTACTTCTTAGCGCTTCTTAGAATAGCAAATCTAACTCTGCTCTTATACTTTAAAATAAGTCTATTATATTACAATGCAGTACTCTTACTATTATATTTATATAGAGTTATCTTTTTATACGCATCTTTTCTATTAATTAGATAAAGAAGAGACTATAAGAAGCAATATCTATTATCTAAGCTCTATCTAATAATAGAGTTTATATAGAATAGCTAAGCGCTTATACTGCAGCAGCAATAGTATAATAAGAGTAGAAGATCTAACTACTACTATAGGCTAGAGAAGCTATTGCTTAAGAATTGCAATAATACTCTATACTTCTTAGAAGAATTTAGAGTACTAGTATGCAAGCAGTATTATATAGCAGTTATTAATCTTAATATATATCTTTAAGAATAGCATATAATGCCTATAAAACTATATAAGCAGATTATTATATACTTT
>NW_001884572.1:530852-552433 GCF_000146915.1 Parastagonospora nodorum SN15 | reverse complement strand
CGTAGTAGTCGTAGAGCTAGGCTCTAGGCTAGATAGAATTGTTCTAGCTTTTCCTATTAGACCCTATTTATTTTCTTAAGATTAATTAGCCTAAAGTTAGCAGTATTTTAGCAAAGTTAGTAAGAAAGAGAAGATATAATAGAGAAGCTAGGCTAGAGAGAGTTTATATACCTACGCTAGTAAGTCTTAGTAGTGCAGGAAACCTAGAACTTTTCTACCTAGCTCTTCTCTTCCTAGCTCGTATATCTTATGCACTTATACTCTACTGCTGCTATAGTCTCTTCGTAGAGTCGTTATTATCGTTAACAAATAATATCTATATTAACTAGTTAAGTCTAAGGATAATTTAGCTAGCTTTATAGTCTTCTCTATAGTTAACTACGCTAGAAAAGTAGGTTTATAAGGCTTCGTCTCTTTCTCTATTCTATTATAGTTTCGTCTCTCTTATATAGAACGTCTATAGTTTCTGTGCAAGAGAATATCTATTCTATAAGTATGCTTATATATCTTAGATTACACGTTTATCTCTATAGTTAGCGCTAGATTGCAGATATTTTAATATTTATCCTATATCTAGATCTATCTATTTCTTATAGTAATTAGCTAGCATAAGATATGCCTAGCACTGCTCTTTTCTCTATTTATTATTTATCTTCTATTAATACTAGCTTACTATGCTCTCTATAAATTTTATTATAGAGCTATTATAAGGTCTGCATTCTGCACGTAAGTAGTTAAAAAGTTCTTGCACAGCAAAGCACGCTACGCAGTGTTTAATCTAGTAGTTTCTTATCTAGATAAACTTCTAGTAAAATATACGTTTTATCTCTAATAACTATGCTTTATATCTACTAGCGTTAAATTCTAACTCTTAGCTCTACTTCGCTGCAGTATAATAGAAATTAGAACTTAATAGTGCGTAATACGCTTAGTGCATGCTTATAGTAGGTCTTAATTACTTCTATAGAGAAGCGCCTATATAGATTTATATAAGATTAATACTTTAGCGCAGGTATTTCTTTAGACTAAACACTAATAGGCTAGAGAATAGGTTTCTTAAGAATAGGTCTGCATATAGCGTATAGCGTTAGCTAGATAAGGTATAATCGTAGTTAGATATATATATTCTAGGTATAGCTACAGCCTTATTAAATAGAGATAGCTCTATATATAATAATAGAAGTTTATATAATTGCTTTAGAGTAATAGGCTCTCGCATTTAGCTTAAGATTAGAGTTAAATACGTTAGCTTATCTGTCGCTATCTTAGACGCTATTGCCTTACTATAGTGTTAGTAATTAGATAGTTAATTAAACTCTTCCTCTAATAAGAAGTAGAATTGCTTTGCGTAAATATTATACTTTTCTTCTGCTAGTCTGTATATCTTACAGGTCTTATCTCTATTAAAGTATTAGTTAAGAATCTAATGTTAGCATATAGGCTCTATTGTATTTTCTTAGATAAATGCGTTAATATTAGCTTAGTAGTCTTCGCGCGCTTTGTTATAAAATATATTTCTAATTTCTAGACCTAGAATAAGCCTAGCTAGGCATAGGAGCCTATCTCGCCTAGCGCGCTCTGCTTCTTAGTTCTACTAAATCTTATATATTAGTTTAGCTGCTCGCAACACAGCCTAAACGTCTCTAATATTAACTCTAGTGTTAAAGGCAGTAGTCGCTAGTAGTATAGCAACTAACGCTAGTGCAAAACTCTATTAGTTCTTTTCTTATTCTTTTGCTAATATCTGCCTATAGAATTTATAGCATTAGAGTATAGATGCTAGTTTATTACATATAGACGTAAACTTAACGTAGAAGATTATCTTTTTCTATATTGCTAGTTCTGCCTTAATATAATTTGCTATATCTATTATGCTTATATGCTTATTTAGTAGCATTTAAACTTCATATTAGATATTACTGCAGATAGTTAGTTTGCGAAAAGTATGCGTGTTACTTAGAATACCTAGAAGTTAGTAGGCTTCTCGTTATTCTTTAACTAGAATAGTAGCTAAGAGTAGAGTAATCTATGTTACGTACTTAGTAATAGTACGCAGGTTAAGTAGATAGAGCTAATAAGATATATTAGAGAGTAGAATATAATAGAACTTATCTACTATAATTCGCTCTAATCTTCTAGTAGCGCTAAGTCTTCTAATTAGCAATATAAAGCTATCGTTTGCAATGCTCTCTAGTGTTACAAAAATAATAGAGGCTGTTTTATTATAGTATCTCTTCTCTTATACTAACGCTTAGATACTTAGCGCCTTACACCGCTTCTTAAGATCTATCTATATAGCTGCAAGAAGTATAAGAATAATTATTATACTATACTTAGGAAAGCAAGCTAAAAGAAAGAATATTAGGCTTTTTCTACTACTAGTTCTAGTAATATATAGTATAACAACGTTACCTTGCATAATACAGCAAATAACTTATTCTTGCTATTCTCTAAATCTTAAAAATTAGCTATATATAGTGCAAAGAAGAGCAGTATAGTTTATGCCTGCATAGTTAGTAACTTTGCGTGCAAGTCTCTAGTCTATTATATTTATTCGCGTCGCTATATCTAGGTTAAAGTCTTCTAGTACTAGAGAGAAGTTTAGAGCGCAATGCTACTATATAGATATCTTAAAGTATACCTTAGCTATATTATATTTTTAAAAGAACATTCGTATTATGTTAACTGCGTAGCAGATATAAGCTATCTCTGCTAAGTGCTCTACCTATATTTTGCGCGCTTCTGCTTTAACTTTATTAAATATCTCCTTAACGTCTTCTTTAGACAGTTCTTTAAGATTAGAACTTATACTCTCTAGTTTACAGCTAAAGGCGATAATAAGATAGCATAATATGCTTATATTAATTTCTTATCCTATCTACCTGCAAGTTGCTGCGCGAATAACTTAACTAAGTAGAAGTAAGTTATAACGCTATTTTCTATTAATATTAGGCTAAAGTAGAGCGCTTGCAGCTTAGAGGTAGTAGTAGCCTTAAAGGCTTAGTATTACTTTATATTACAGTAAGATATAAAATAGTTAGATAAGCTAAAGATACTAAACTAGCATGCTGCTAACTTCGTAAGGTAGAAAGTAGTATATTATCTTAGTTAACTTATCCTAGTTATAGCTCTTATAGTATTATAGAACAACAGCAACTAGTCTGTTATAGAAGAATATATTTCTTATTTTATTATTAGCAGTGTTCTTATATTACAGGCTAAGAATCTTAGTTCCTTAAGCAGGTTATCTACTTATAAGATAAATAATATATAGTAGATAGCCTAGAAAGGTCTAAACTAGATTGTAATAACGCTAAATTTGCGCAGAGTTAGTTAAATCTAATATAATGCACTCTTTAAACTGCAAGTAATCTTTTAGTTCTACTAGCTGCTATCTAATAAAGCCTTCGCTATATATAAGGCTTAGGTTTTCTATAGAGAATACTATATATCTAGAAGTTATCTTTAATAGGTCGTTAACTAGAGTGCTCTATAGAATAGTAGGCAGTTCTAATCGCTAGTGCATAAAGGCAAGCTTATAGAGAATCTAAGATACTTCTTTATATTTATTCTATACTGCGTTAGAGAATTAAGGCAACGTTATGCAAATAGAGCATATAGTAACTATATTACTATTCTAATACACAAATATATCTAGATTCTTGCTATATTAGAAGCAGCTAATATACTAGCTAGTTATAATAATTCAGTTTATTAGTATAGAATACTCTATAGTAAGGTAGTTATAGATCTATATCTTAAATCTATTAGCTATATTGCAATTAGTTTCTTTAATTAACGCGTCTAGCAGAGGTTATATCTGCTCCTATTTAGCAATAAGGTCTTTAGCCTTAGTAAGACTAAGAGCTTCTATATCTAGAGCTGTTATTAAGTCGTCTGGATATATTATAGCGAAGATATTCTAGAGTTCTTAAAGACTAGCAAAGCGTATAAGTTTTTTAAGAGCAGAGAAGTTAGTAGCAAAGTTATATACCTCTTAGAATCTGCATCTTATAGATAATAAGGATAGAAAAGCAATAGGTATAATAAGCGCTAGTTTAAAGTTAGTAGAGTAAGCTGTTTGTTAAATAAGAGATAGGAAGAATTAGTAGCACTACGCTTTAAGTATATTTAACTTAGTTTAGTTATATTATACTATAATAGTTTCTTAGCTTATTGCTTGCTATTAGAGAGTTATTGCAAGTATTATCTATGCATACTATTATTCTACGCAGAGAACTAGAGTTAGTAGGCATATAAACTCTTATATAAGTACGCAGTAAAAGAATATAAATATCTTTTATAGAGGCAGTACGTAGCGAAGGTTAAAGTTCTAGTATATCTCTAAAGAGAAAAAGAGTATATCTATTATATTCTCTTATATAACATAGATACGCGTAAATTAAGATATTTAAGACGTAATGTTTTGCTATATACAAACTATAGCCTTTATAGTATTATATAGAAGGTGTAGTTTAGGTTCCTTTTTATTATCTAGTATAGTAATATACTTAAGCATCTTCTTCTATGTTTTAAAGCTACTAAAAACCTACAGGAACTTAGTGTGCGCGATCTATAAGTTAGTCTTAACTAATAGTATATTTAAGATAGCTCTTAGGCGCTCTACGCGTTTCTCTTTAGCTTACTGCAATACCTCTTATAGTTATGTTTATAGTAGAGCGTTAGTAGCTAAGTTAGATTAATTAAGACTCTTATTCTTAGAGTTAGGCGTACTAGGTTCGTAGTTTAAGAGCGTAGTAGAGTTATTATTTATACTATTAGTTATTAGTGCTAGTACTTTAAAGTAACAGATAAGAGTATAGTTAGTAGCAGCTCTACTGCTAATACTCTAGAAGAAGCGTTAGCTGTAGATTATAGAGACATTGCTATTATACTATTGCTCTTAGTTTAGTAAACTATCTTCTAATATATATTACAGCCTATGTTCTTTATAGAGATAGTTAACTAAGTTCTGCTTAGCAGACTTGCTATAGTTAATATGCCTGCATGCGTTGCATTAATATAATTCTTTATAGAGTTTTAACTCTAGATACGCAGAAACAGCTTCTATATGCTAAGAGAAATCTAAGTATTCTCGCTTTAAGAGTATATCTTCTGCTAGTTGTTAAATATAAGCTTTAATAGATTAACGTTGTTATAGCGTTATATCGCCTTAGTAGTTATCGCAGAAGTAGTATTTAACACTGCGTAGTAAAAGAGCATATTAGTAAATAGCATATATAATAATTCTATATTAGTAGTTAATAATAAGGTAATTAGGATAAGACATTATAGTCTAGTGTTTAATAGTGTTAGTAGCATCTATAGTATTTTAACTTCTATCTGTAGTAGAAATCTATTACTATACTAATTTTAGCTAGTTAGTATAGTAGTCTTTGCTAACGCAGACGCAACTTTAGTAACTCTATGCTATATGCATCTTTAGCTTATATACCTTATAATGCTGCCTTCTATTCTAAGGTTAATGCTAACTTTATCTAAGAGAAATAAAGAGATATATGCGTTACTCTATAACACTTTATTAGAGTTTAGGTTAGACATACTAATTTATATAGCGCTAGAGAGCTATAGTAAGCCTGCGCACGCATTTATTTTACTAATGCTAGAAACTATACTACGCTAGATTTACTAGCGCGTTAATAAGCATTAGCTTATGCGCTTTATTAACGATATATATAATAACTCTATTAATAAGATTATAGTTCCAGATAATAATACTATATCTAATAATACAACAGCTAGCTATAAAGGCGTATCTAAGTCTAAGCTCTGCGCACCTGCTAAACAAACGCATTTACTAAAAGAAACGTCTACGAGACAAGCTAATAAATAGTTAAAGAATAAACTAGACAGCGCTATTATGCAAACTATAGCAAGTATGCAGGATTAGGCAAGTGCAAAGCAAGATAAGATATTATATAGCAACTAGAAATAAAAGTATTGCAGGTTTACGCAGAAGTTGCTAGGTATAGGCATTAAGGTAGTTAGAAATATAATAAATAAAGCTGTAGCAATTAGAATAACAGACTGCTTAAAGAACTAGCAGTTAATATTAGAGGCGTAGAGATCTTAGCATTCTACTAGAAAACGTCTATTCTCTAAAGTTAAAGGCAAGCTTCCTATAATTCATACCTATAATAATTCTAGTAATAAAGCAGAAAGTAATCCTTTTAGTATCTATCTATAGAGTTAACTAGTGCTGTCTTAGCAGCAAAGCAATAAGATTAGCAGTTTGCATTTAAGTCGTGCTAAGGCAGATAAATTTGCAGATTTATTTAACGCTGCTAGAAGAAGTTAGACAGTTAGTATTATTAGAGATATGCAATATTAATAGATCTTAGCTACTATATATACACAGTATAAGACTCTAGTTATATTAGTCTAAAAGCAGGCGAACTTAATAGGTAGCAGAAGTAGAGAGTTTACAATAGTAGCAAAAGAGCAGTTATTTAGATCTATATATTAGAGCTAAGGGGGCGAGCACGCAACGCTAAAAGAGAATTTCTCTAATTAGAAGACGTTTAGATAGGTCCTAGAGAACAGGTAGCAATAGTCTATACTAAAAGACTAGTTTAGTATTAGTATTTTTGCTTTGCTGCTGCAAAGCATAGTATTAAACTACTTTATAGAACAGAGTCTACTAATAATAAGGTTTTTTTAATAGGTTAAGATAGTGCAGTTATGCAACATAACTATTAAACTAGTATTGCAACGTATTAAGGATATATACATATCTTATATAATAGATAGTGCTCTGCCTCTACCTTTATAATTAGAAGAGGCAACTAAGAATAAGTTAGCGATTAGAGACTCTGCAGAATTTCTTTTACCTATTAGTAACAGTTAACGATTAGTTAAGAAAGTTAGAGATAGCAATAATATTAGCGTAACACAGTATAGCATAAATATATAGGTTATTAGAGATAGCGTTGTCATTTAATAATAGTTCGTATTAAGAGAGAGAGAGGTAGGCAGAGTTATTCTACTTTTCTTTAATATTACTATAATAAGACCTAGAATATCTCTAACAACCTCTTATAACGTATTAGTAGTAGCTGCACTCTGCTTATATGCAATTTTAGCTACTAAAAGATATTAAAATACTTAACTCTATTAAAGTATCGCTTAACTCTGTTAAAGTATTGCTTAACTCTATTAAAATATTACTTAACTCTGCTATAATATCGCTTAACTCTATTAAAATATCGCTTAACTCTGCTATAATATCGCTTAACTCTGCTATAATATTGCTTAACTCTGCTATAATATCGCTTAACTCTGCTATAATATCGCTTAACTCTACTATAATATCGCTTAACTCTGCTATAATATCGCTTAACTCTGCTATAATATTGCTTAACTCTGTTAAAATATCGCTTAACTCTATTAAAATATTGCTTAACTCTGCTATAATATTGCTTAACTCTGCTATAATATCGCTTAACTCTTAAGTATGCATAGGCTAGCTTAGCACTGTTATTAACTTAATATTAGAAATCCTAATATATATAGCAGTTCTTAGGTTTTTCAGCTATCTCTACTATCTCTAGCTTATCTCTAGATTTTCCCTAGATTCTGCCTAGCTTACTCTAACTTTGCTGCTGCACTGCTACTGCTAAGGATTTCAGCTACAAAGAACACTAATATTCTCTCACAAACTTCAACGCCCTGTAACTTTACAACGAGAAGAGCTATAAAAAAGATAGTTGCAGATCTGAAATCGCCTCGCAATTCTGCACAATATAGCCTACTAGAATATATCTGCAAAGTACTAGAACGTTGAGAGAAACTGCGATAAATGTCAGAGTTTTGATGTTCCTTCACCTATAACTTCAAAGCCTTGCATCTTAACGAGTATTAGAGCTATAAATAAACTGTTTAGAGATCTAGATTCCCCTTATAAAACAGCACAAAATGGCTTCTTAGAAATATATTATTTCCCCCTAGAAGGTTATTCATTTCCACGTTGCATTCCCACAACATAGCGCCTTGCTAAGGCCTATTCTAATTAGCTAAGCTCTACATTCCTACTAGAAATGCAGGTAGACTCAAGGATAGACTTATTTATTTAAGAGATAGTATAGCTGTTATATAATAGTACGCAATAATTAAAAACTATTAATCTTAGCAAATATAAAGAATATAATAAACGCCTTTACTAATATAGTAGACTTATACTACTAGATAATAATAAGCTTAAGATTAAGATTCTCTATACTGCGCATAACGCTCTATTAGATAGCTATTCTAGCTATAGAAAAATATTAGAACTTATATAGTAAGAGTACTACTAGCTGCGTATATTTAATATAATACGTTAATATATTTTATACTATTATACTTATTACTATGCAAAGGCTTCTTATAAGAAGTATTATAGCTTTCTAAAGCCTCTGCTTATACTAGAATATAGATAGTAAGATATCTCTATTAACTTTATTATTAACTTACCTAAATCTAAAGAATATACTAATATTATAGTAGTAATTAACTAACTAAGTAAGTTTTAGTATATAATCTCTTATTTATTCTAGATATGAAACGCAAACTAGGGGTATTATTAAAAAACAAGCTAGACTAAAAGAGGATAGTAATTGCCCTCTACTATTAGCATAAAAAAGCGTTAAAAAAGTATAAAATACGTAATCTAGTGTCAGTTAATAGTCCTAAGCAAGGCTAGTGCAGGCACTACTAACTAACACTCAAACTCCTTAAAAATTGCCTTAGGCACAACAACGACTACCCTGCTCTAAGCCGGGCTTAAGGGGCATAATTTTTATAGTACGCTTAACTATAGAAAAGCAGTGCGCGCAGTCACGCGCAGGTTAAGAACAGATTTTGCATTAGTATCTAAGTGCTGCAGTCTTCTATCTCTTTATATCTTTGCATTGCTATCACTATCGCTATCGTTGTAACTGTCGTTAAACATTCTATAATCTAACGAATATTAAAGTATATCCTCTCCTTAGCGACCTGCTGCTCTTCCTAACACTTAACCTTACTAGATTGCGTTATGTCGCCTTTAACACTATTAAAGCCTAACAGCTAATACGTCGTTAAGATTGCGCGTTTAAGCTTATCTAGATACGTCAGCTTACTAGCTATATTTAAAGGCAGCTAGTAGATAGACAGCTATGCTGCTACGTTATTAATATTGCAGAATTAGTTCTGCGAGTTAGTTATTAGCTTCCTCGCTACTAACTACCTCCTTGCATAATACAACGTTAGTTATATTATACTGTAAGGCAGCAGTAGCGTCGTATACCTCTATATCGTAGATGCAATTAAGGTATACTAGCTAAGATACGCGCTGCTAAGTTACTCTATCCCTAGGAACGATCCTCATGTAGATGAGGGGGCGATAAGCAAGCAGGCAGCTATGCTTGCAGACTAGGTAGCAGAGTATTACGCAGTGACAGATCCTTATAGCTATAAGAAGAATTTTCTTAAGGAGCTTTAGGAGCTAGCAAGCGTTAAATAAATAGCAATAATCCTAAGAGCAACGCATTCGATGTAGCTGTTTGCAGAGCACCTGCTGCTATAAGTGCTAAGCAAGGCAGCTTATCAGCAGCGAGCTCATCTATCAGATTGCAGGGTTCTAGGGTATTAGTATTTAATGTTTAATGCTAGGACTTACATATAGAAAAGTTGCTTAATAAGAGCAGAGAGGGCCGTTGCTGTATTACATTAGTGAGATTAACTAGAGTACAAAATATAGTTACAAAATATAGTTTACAAAATTAGTGGCCGAAGCCAACTATATAATCTCTTATAAGAATATAGAAGCTGCTAACGTAGCTAATATATTCTTATAATATATTTAGTATAACTATAGTCTCTCTAATACTATTATCTCTAATAGAGATAGATAGTTTATCTCTACCTTCTATAATAAGCTATATAAATAGCTTAGTATTAACTCTTACTTCTCTATAAGTTTTTACTCTAAGACTAATAGATAAACTAAGAATACAAATTCTATAATAGAATAAATTCTCTGCGCTTATATAAACTACTAGCAGAATAACTAGGTACGCTAGCTTCTAATTATATAGTTTAAAGCTAATAATATAGTCTTAGAATCTACTAGAGTATCTCTAATAATAGCCTACTTTAGCTAGAATTTATATATAGGCTTTAAGCCTTCTACAAATATAAAAAGACTTCTATTCTAAGCTTTATAAGCTAGAAAAGCTAACTAACTAATTAATAAGCTCTAAGAAGTTACTAAATATATTTAGAAAGAAATAATTTAAGTATAGGCTCTCTAAAAGAAATATATAAACTATAAGCGCTTACTAGCACTAGTATATAATATAAGTAATAAAGTCTAGCTTAATGCGCATAATATATAAATATAATAAGCTTTAAAGAAACTTAACTAGAAGAATCTTAGATCTTATAAGATTACTAAGAAAGTTTCTTTCTACGCATATAGGCTAGAACTACCTCTATCTATAAAGATATATTCTATTTTCTATATATTGCTTCTCTGCTTAGTAGTAGAAGAATTAAAATATCTGCTTAGCTAACTTATCTCTGCCTCTGCTTCTATTATTATAGATAGTAAGAAAGAATATATTATTAGAAGTATTAAGAAACTCTGCTATAATAAGAAAAGCAAAATAATATAAATACCTTATTATCTAGTAAGGCTATAATAAGACTATATAGAAACTAGCTGCAGACTTAAAAGATATTATAGCTATTGCTAAATTTTATATAAAGTTTCTAGATATACTAGAACTCTCTAAGATTATAGTATAAACTATAATAAATATAAGTATAATAATGCTTATAGAAGCTTAAGTATAGAAAGAGAGTACTATTATAGTAATATACTCTAATACTCTAAACTACTATACTTAATAGTACTATACTATATAGGTAGCTACTATATTCTATAGCACTCTATAATTCTACTCTGCAAAAGGCTCTAATTACTAGTAACTACTAAACTGCTAATACGCCTCTTAACTATCTCTGCGTAGGCTTAGCATCTATACTTAAGCTTTCTTCTATTTATATTCTTTTCTACCTCTATACCTTACTCTATTCTGCATATAATATCTTATATTATACCTAAGACCTATACGTAGTATACTAATTAAGCTTCCTTATAAGCTCTAATATTTCTGCTTATTGCCTCTTATAACACTCTTATAGAATAAAGTCTATTCTAACTCTTATTCTATACTCTATTAAGAATAGGCTTAAGAACAGATCTATAGAGAGTATAGAGTAATTTTATATTTTATACGTAGTATTCGTAATACTAAGAAAAAGTAGCTAGCTTAGTAGTCTAGCTAGTTTAGTAGTAGAATACGTTATTTAACTTTATTCTTATAATTATATATTTTATATAGTAGAGAGACTTTACTACTATAAGATAGACTTACTTTTAAGATATCTACTTTGCGCTTATATAACTTCAATCAATATTATTCTATCTACCTTCCTACTCTAGCTTAGGTTTTTCAAATAGCTGGCTTCTTCGCATAAACAAACAAGTGTGGCTCCTCTGATACTTCTTCAGAGTTGCAGATGCCCGCCTCAACGCCCTTTGGCGTAAACTTGGTGATCGCCTCGCGCTCAACATGAAAACCGACTTCCTTGATCCATTCGACGGCTTCCTCGGGCCCCAGGCTGGAAACCTGTATCAGCCGACCCAAGAACTTGATCTGGAGGTTCTCGGCGGAAACGGGCACAGTTGCAAACACAAAAAAGCCGCCGGGCCGAATAAGCCTGTAGATGCCAGCGATGAACTGTTTAATCTCCTCCTGCGTCATACTAGCGATCATGCTGAAGTACACGGTGACGGCATCGAAGGATCCTTGGGCGGCGCTGGCGATGAAGTCGCGCATGTTGACCTGCTCGAACCGGGCGGTGGGGACACGCTCACGCGCCGCCTCAACCATGGCGGCCGAGACGTCGATGCCCAGCACGTCGTGACCTGCGGCGGCGAGTGCCCCGCACACAGGCTTCCCGGTCCCGCAACCGATATCGACGAGGCGCGCGCCATTAATGTTTGCGGCCTCGAGCTGGGAGAGCAACCACTTGATTGAAACCAACTGTTCGGGGTCGCCTTCGAAGGCCGTCTCGTAGGCCGGGCCAATAGAATCGAAGGCCTGCTCGGCAGACAGTGGCTTCTCATCGGATACTGCCTTAATACTATCCATATTTCGGGGCTGGCAAGGCAATGGAATTGGAGGTTTAGTGGTTGTCGGATGTGAACTGGAACTCAATTCCATTAAATACCATGCCTGTCGGCAAGAGGAACACCTCGGTAAGGTGAACACCTCGGTGAAATTGTGGTCGAATTGTTTCGAGCCACCGATGCGGAGGTGTCATACGACTTCATGCTTGGGATAGATGCTTTGTGCAGGGTAAGCCTTTAGGGTGGGACCATTGGTAAAACTTTGATTAGCGGAATAGGCAGACAACAACCCCTAAACAAAGCATTTAAAGAAGGACATAACCCTTAGGACTGTTGAATAACAGAAGGAAATTCGTGACTATCTCTCTCTAAGATTCTAAGTATAAGGTTACAAAATATCTTCTCAGGGATCTGCTGATAGACTGCTTAGCATAAGCTTATTAAAAAGCATTGTATTTAGTAGTATTAAATTTGGAGGCAAGAGTCGACCGTGACCCTAGCCTACGTGCTAAACAAATAGTTCTGACATCCCAGACTAACATTTCCTGTGTTCCTTAGAGCGCAGAACCTGCGCGCGCAATAAACCTCTTCGCAGACCAGCATATGCGCATGTTCCTGCTCGTGCTTTTCGTGCTCCTTCTTGGTCAAAGACATGCCATCGCTGCACGTTGCGCACTCGTACCTTAATACCGATGCGCATGCTTTCTGGAGATCGCCAGGTTTCAGTTGTGATTCTGGATTTCTCCAGCGAATGAGCGTGGTCGGTGGTACCATATAGTCATCATCGGCAGGTGATACAGATGTGGAAGCATTGTGGGATGTCGTGGCGGGCGGCGCCGCCGAATTGATCAAGCTATCTGGGTTGAACTTCCATGCCGGCCGGGAAGGTGATGTAGTAGTGGTATCTTGCCTGTCAAAGGCGAAAGCAGGTGGTGGCTGCGAATTTGCGCTCACTTCTTCGATCACCTCACCAGGATGTCCTATTTCTGTGGTACGAAGCAGCATGCCCGATATTGGTTGTGGGTCGAGCAATGCGATGACAAGCTCTTGGTCAAATCGGTATTCTGGCAGATCGATACCACGCCGCATGCCGACAATCCAGACGATCTCATCCTTATCCTTTGCGGTCAACAGCCTCGCCTTTGCTGTTCGCGTCATCGTGTCGAGGAAGTTCTTGCTAACAACAGTGAAGTATGCCCGCTGGAATGTGGCTCGGATGTCTTCCGGTACCATGTCCAATAGCTTAAGCCTGAAGTCGCCGGTGTTGCGAGTGGATGACATGACCTGCTCGTAAGTCTGCGTGCTATTGATGGGAAAGTGCTTCGCGCTCCATGTGTGTGGAACGCCATGAGCGATACGCCTGTATCTTCCGCGCATACTACTCACCATTGCCTGCATAACGTCCGAGAGGAGTGGTTCCTCAATTGTACGGGCCGCAAGCACAAAAGGTTGGATGCCTTCGCGATCTTCGTGTTCGGGGTCAGCTCCCGCGTCCAGTAGCATCCGTAATAACGCGACTAGATCAACAGCAGGACATTGTTCTATACATCGTCGCAATGGTGTGAGACCGTTGTTATCCGCGTGGTTTGGATCAGCGCCTTTTTGGAGCAGAACCTGAAGATCGCGCAATGTATCTGCTGGATGTCGTTTAGACTCGGGGCAAAATTCAAGGATCTCATGGAGAAGGCCGGAGATATTCATAGCGCCGGTGCCTGCTGTCGCGCTGTCAATAACAAGACGAGCGACCTTTGGCGTCGAATGCCAGATAACCTGATGCTGGAACGTTTGGCGCGACGATCCACAAGGACACCCTGCGAAACGTGATTGCAAATTTGCGCCTCCCGCGACGAATATCCGGAGGCAATCCAATTCGATAACGGTGAGCTTCGATGCCCAGTAGTCAAGTGTCTGCCAGGGCTGCGTGAAGGTTTCAAACGGTGTTGCCGAAGAGCCAATTGGTGGTGCCGCATGGATGTTCGCACCCGCTTCCAACAGATGTCGAGCGATATTGTTGCATTTTTCTCTTACTGTATCCAGGATGTATTCAGTAGCGCGTCTCTCCAAACATAATTGTAGTGCGGTCTGATAGCCTGAGCCTCGGGGAGAAAGGCCGGCGTCTTCCAGGCTCACGCCTCTGCGAATGAGAATTCGTACAACGTCCGGATGGTTCCAAAATACGGCTTGCAGCAGAGGTTTCCATGATGTGCCCGGTAACCCGTTAATGTCTGATCGGCCGGGGCGAGCCATCACCATCACGTTCACAGTGCGGCCGTTCTTGATTGCGTTGTGCAGCGCGAGGTCAGTTCCCAATGGATGGCGAGAACCCTTTGCGCCATGGCTTATCAAGACCCAAAGACACGGGCCACATGGCATACCGCACGTCACATCGAGCAGCGTCTGGCTGGGATGTTGCATAATGACCATTTGGTTCATGATCGAGTGGCTGGCGAAACGGCCGCCTGCTTCAAACGGTAAACCGATGGGGTCGTTGATGTGCTCGTTGTGATGCACCACGAGGCCTTGCAGCTTATCTGGGTCACACTCTAGTACAGCGCCGAGCATATCAAGGACGATGTCACCAGGTCTTGTTTGGGTCTCCGACCAAGCATCGTCCATTGAACTGTTTCAGGATACACTTTCAGCCACGTTTCCCATCACAATGGGGTTAGGGGGGGACACTTACACTGGCGCCTGATGGAGAAGGCCCATCAACGTAGGTTCTGCATTTGTAGGATCTTCGATAACCTGCCAACCGCCGCGGTCTGTACAATGGTCGGGCAAAGCAGGATCCGCTGGTGTTGCTTCACCTTCTGGGGTTGAGTCAGTGTCAACGTCAAGCGACATAGTTACCGGCATGGCGCTTGGCTCGACTGTCGCACTTAGACTCCTGTCATCGCGGTGCTCCGCATCATCAGGTTGCGCAGAATCGTTTCCATCATCCAGGCGCTTTACAGTCTCTCTCCGACCTTTTTGTTTAAGAAGACCCCATTCTTTGAGCTTCATCCGATACGCGCGGGTCGACGCTCTGAACTTTTTGCGCGCCATCAACTTCTCGATCTCTCCAAGCGTGATCTTTCCGTCAGATTTGGAGTACAATTCCCTAATTTCCGCCTCCACGGAATCCCAGTCCTTCGTCATTGTGTAAATTCGGGAAGCTTGATAAGCGGATCGGAAGCGACACCTAGCGATCAGTTAACCTTCAGCACGTTACATCAACGAGCGATGTGGATGTTGAATGTGCAATTCTTGGGGCGTTCGAGCGTATGGATTGCGTAGGCGTCCTTTGGTATTGGGTACCTGTCGCAGGGAGAGGCTGGCGCTGTACTATCACCGTGGTTTGAAGAGGCAATTCGCAAGTGGAAATTTACACGACATGCTGCTGTATTATCAAGAGGTCGGTGTGCAATAAGCATAATTGCACAGCAATGGTCAGCGAAGGAGGAGCGTTGCAGCAGCTAGCGCTTGCTGGCGGATTCCGCTCAATCTGACTGGCCATCCAACACGGGAGGCCTAATCGTGGCGCAGCTCCACGGGATTATCGACATTGCAGATTGCACGATTTGCACGAATGCGATAGCCACACTTTTCCCACGGCATCTTTTGAAGGCACATCTGAGGTTTGTTGGGCTGTGTGAGATGATCTTTTTGTACGATGGAAGTCAGAGACTAGAAGTCGATTGTATCGTGTTGGACATAGTATTGAAAGCCAATGACAGTGGTTGCGCAGCTTGATGTATCCTCTTTAAGCAGACTGAATACCGGGTTGCTACAAAATGGTTCACTGGCGACAATTCTTCTGGTCTCTTGCCTGCGAAAGAAGATCAGTGTGCTGCCGCCCATAAGAACCATACATATTGATATCAACGCTCTATGTTGTGCCCAAATTCTATGTAACGTGGAAAGCAAAAGAAGCTCCTAAGCTTCTTGTTCGTCTCCAGTCGGTCGCACTGCCTTGTCGTTGTCGATGTACACTATATTGCAATTAGCGATGCATCAACACGAGAAGGGGATGTTGAATGTACCATGCGGCCTCACGAACCAACTACACACAAACGCCAACCCAAAAGTCGCACACAACGTCACGAATACCGTCTGCCTGAAGCTTCCAACGGTAGCACTGTAGATTCCGTTAAAGATAGTTGGCCCGATGACTCGCGCAACAGCATGCAAAAGTCCAGTTGCGCCGAGAAGCTGCCCAACTTTGTCCGGGGGAACGTGCTTGGTGAGCGCGGCACCGAGCGTTGGGTTGCCGATACCACCCATGGCTGCAAGCGCGCCAGACAGTGCGAAAATTTCACCTTTGCGCGCGAGAATAAAACCCAAATAGCCCATCATGTCAAAGAAGATGGCAGCGCGAATGATGCTGAGATCGAAGAGATCCGAGCCAGAGCTGCGCGTGCGCTTGTGTCCGTCTTTGCCACGGAAGATGCGCGTCAAGACAGGCAGAACGACTAAGAGAGCGACAACACGCGAGGTGTTGACAATGGTGGCGAAGCGTCCGGTTTCAAGTTCGTGCCAGCCGAATTGGCGACGCGTGTAGACGAGTAGTACACCCGTGGCACCCATGGCAACGCCAAACATGATGGCGTCTGTAGCTGCGAGAAGAGCCAAGTTCCAGCGCACGGCAGATGACGAACCAGGACCAGTAGGCCAGAGAATTTCGAGCGGCTTGAATAGGTTGAGATGCCGCAGTTGGTTGATCCAGTCCGATGCTGGGCCCAGCTTCTCCATGTCTTCTTTGTGTCGCTCACGCGCTTCTTCCTGTCGAGCTTGGGTCAGGGACTCGGGAATAAGAAACATCAGAGAAGCTATAAACACCAAATGCGCAGCCAGCGCAATGTAGAAGACCAAAAGCACAGCCTCGGTATGGCCGACGTACTTTTCGCGAGCTGAGATGACATATCCAGAGAGAGCAGGACCGATGGCAATGCCACCAAAAAGGCAAGCGTGGAAATAGGAAAAAGCTACGGTGCGCTTTTGAGGTGACGTGCAGTCCGAGGCGTAGGAATGCGCGATAGCCATGCCGACAATAAACGACCCAGTGACGCCCTCTATGCAGTAACCGACTAGGATCCAGTTTACATGAAAGATATCGGGATACTTGGCCGCCAATATAGTGAGTACCTCAGCGAAGAGCGTACCGATTGTATTGAAGATCAAGAACTTCTTACGTCCATGGCGATCGGATAGCGCACCAAGTTTCGGGCTAGTGATGGCGGAGAGAATGCCAGAGCAGAGACTGCCGTATAAGAGGAAAAGGGAGGAGCGCGAGGAGACAGTATCGTTTTGGCAGCGATCGTGTTGCTGCCCTGGATCCATGGGACTCGAGATGGGATCGCTTCCGCCCGTGGCATAGTATTCAGTGCATACGAGATCCATGATCAGGTTGATCTTGGGGATAATGATGCCACCGAACGCCATGGTGAACAGGAAGAATGGTGGGAGGAGCCAGTATATCTATCATTGTCAATTGTGATGTATAGAAAGATTGTATCGCTGTGCTTACCGAAGGCCGATTCCACCAGGAAAGTCCTTTAAAGTCCGCTTCTCCCGGCCATTCATACTCACTGCCCTCACTGTCACTGCCGTCTGCGATCCCATGAGCGCGTTCCGTGGGTCTCAGCAGCGGCGCATCTTCGCCTTCACCGTCGCTTGCCTGGGACCTCGCCCCTGACGCGCCCGCCTGCTGCGGTGTATATATGGGCGCTTTCGGCTGCGACTTGGAGGACTGGTGACGCGCGCGCATCTCCTGGTCTATATCGAGGGCTTCCACATAGTCTACATCCCCGTTGTGGGCCATGGTGGCGTTGACGCGCTCCTCGTCGCGTGTTAGTTGCCGGTGGCGAGTCTTGCAGTGTTTAGAGGGGATGGGCGTTTCAACGCGAGCTTCGCATGTCGACTTCTTCGTCTACTACACGTCGTGAGTTAGCGGCTATCTATGTCGTAAGTCGACATCTAGCAACAATGCGCGACAATCATATCAATAAGTGTAATCTGTAATCGCGCGTGTGCTCGGCGCCGGCGTTTGGCTTGCTTACCAACAACGGGGTGCGACGACGACGTCGTCCTGTATTCCTGTCTAGAAGAAGAAGAGGAAAGGGAAACAGAGATTGTAATCAAGGCCTCGCGCGCGACATTCCGTCTGTTGTAGACGCCCCACTAGACGCCAAAACGCTCTCCAGAACCCTGGTGGTGACAAACTTGCGCCATTGTGTCATGACGTGGATATGCGCCGCACATCATATCAGATCGGCTATCGGTGGCTTTGTCGCCCCGATGCGCTAGCCGACCTTCACGCTCACTTCACTTTCCTCTCACAACCGTTGGCCCTTTGTTTCTAGTAATGCATCATGGAGATGAAGTAATACAAATGTCCCAATCTACATGATTCCACTTCCATCAGCTCTGCGACGGCGCATCTACCTTATAAGTGTGACATGCCCGACTGGCTATGGTACGCCCCATGCGCCTGCATGTGGTGAGATCATGAAAAGCAAAGAAGGCGTCGATGCTCCGCGATAGGTCAAAAAGCCTGTATGCTCAATCTCTATGACCGTGCACCGATGCTCAGAATGACAGCGTAGGTATACGTTCGCAAAAGCTATCCTTTGTGACCTAGGCACGTTATCCATGAGCAGTACCTGGCGAAAAAACAATTGCGTGTTCATTCACTACCGACAATCCAGGGCTATCAGCATGCGCTCATTAAGATGCTGCCTGCGAGTCCGGAATCAGCGCTTCTTTCATCGTGGGATCTTTTCATGTGTTTCAAGCGACTGCGGTACTTGGAGGGACCTCCTCCTACCAAAACTTCTACAAGCAACGAAGCACGCGCCAACCAAGAATTTATGTCAAGGTCTACGCATGGATATCGCCTTTCGAGATGATCACGTTTTTCTCTCTTACATCGAGGCTTCCTGCCGAGTAAGGGTTATTTCCACTTGTGGCACTGCCTCGTTCCTGCACGATCAATCCAACGTTCTTATCGCGAGCCGGATGGGAAGGTGACGCGCAGGCCTTGAAAGGTAGGAAGCAGTCTCAGGCGCGCGTTACGTTTGACAAACAACCAGATTCCCTCTTGACTGCTAACTTGAGCAAAGCCCAGACTCTGTCATGATGGGGTGCGGCTTCGACGGAAACCTTGCCGCTTTCGAAAGCCCGCTGACTGAAGACTTGGCCTTTCATCAACTCGCTCTGATACTGTCGGCAACGTTCATGTGTCTTTCCGTCAGTATCTCTTGCTGGCTAATTTTAGACCATGCGCTCCATTACCTCAAGCCGTATGAGCAGAAACAGTATGTTCACGAAGCCATTCCACTCGCCAACTTCTAACTCAACAGCATCATCCGCATCCTTGCAGTGGTTCCTACGTACAGTATTCTCTCGTTTCTCTCCCTCTTGTTTTATGACAAAGCCGTATACCTTGAGCTCTTACGCAGCTGCTACGACGCATTCGCCATCGCCAGTTACTTCACGCTTATGTGCCATTACATTGCACCGTCGCTCCACGAACAGAAAGAGTACTTTCGTAACGTGCGACCAAAACCGTGGATCTTTCCGTTACGCAACGTGGCTATCCCTAGGAGTGGCTTGACGTGGTTCAACATCCTCTACATTGGCATTTTCCAGTTCTGCGTCACGCGTCCACTCTTCGCTGTAATCGCATTCGCCACGCAACAGACGAACCTCTACTGCGCGTATTCCTCTGAACCTGACAAAGCGCACACGTGGATCTCGTTGCTCCAAGGAGCATTTGTGCTAGTCGCAATGTACTGCCTGTCACAGTTCCACAAGCAGTTGAACGAAGACCTCGAGGCACACAAGCCCGCCCTCAAGCTACACTGCGTCAAGCTCGTCACCTTCCTCTGTTTCTGGCAAAATTGGCTTTTCGGAATTCTCGCTGGCCAAGGTGTGCTGCGTGCCACTCCAAGTATCGCAGATGTGGATATTCTTGTTGGCTTCCCGTGTATGCTCATCTGTTTCGAGATGACCATCTTTGCAGGTCTCTACCATTGGGCGTTTCCTTACACGCCGTACGACATTGACCATCAACTTCGCGGTTCTGAGCGTCCTACTAATTATACAAGCGCCCCGCACAAAGCTATAGTCGATGCGATGAACCCATGGGACTACGTCAAAGCGGCGGCTCGCGGCCTCAGGTGGTTGTTCCATGGTGTTCGACATCGACGAGTTGATGCATCATATCAAGACAAGGAGGAAGAAGATTCGGAGAAGGAGAGTGAATTGGAATATGATACGCCACAGGTCGTTCCGGGATGGAAGGTTGTCTGCACCGATCCCGATGAACTCCTGCATTCCACAGATCGCGGTCCGCTACGTGGTGTTTGAGTCAACGAGAGGCACACAGTTGGATGAGTTAATCAATTTTGAGCCGCCAAAGGTCGAGGGTCCTCCGAAATAACTTGCTAGGGTCTTGCTAAACGTAGTTGACAGTCGCACGTGTTTCTTGTGTTACGAGGGGGCTTAGTTGGCTTCCGTAAAGGGTCGCGACCACTGCAGTTCCCCTCCCAACTCGAAAACATTTAAGCGAAACGCCACGTCTTTTTCGGATTGTTTGGCACCGTACCTTAGGTCTGGATCGCCATGCCCAACAGTCGGGAGGATCTTACCGATCGACGTCTGTGCAATTAGCTTTCTGGCGTCGTCCGTGCCGCGATGGCGCAGGCATTAGCTCGGAGGATAATCGACGCCTTCACCTTAGCTCTTTATGCTGCTGGATACCTGAGCCGTGTTTACTAAACTTTGCACTCAACATGTTGCAGACCCGTTGATGAAACTATTGCTGTAACAGATGTTAGCATCGCACAAGTTCATGTGGATAGCTTTAGGCCCAGCAAGGACAGATCGTAGTAGAAAGTCATGACATTGGGCTGTAGAGGGCAGAGACTCGTCGCGCGACACTCACATGTCGGAAATGTCTTCCACCTCTATCGCCGATCAGCTGTTTGTTAAGACGCTTTCACATGGCTGGATCTCACCAAGCCCCTAAGATCAAAGTTCCCCGGATCGCCACCCGCAAACCAGTGACTCTCGGGCTGCATCCGAATGCCAAGCTCATCCCAGCGACACCTTTTTCACGCCCGAAGCTGTGCCGCTCTAGCTCTGGATTTGTACTCGCTGAACCTTGACAGCCCGAATGAGTCGCGCAGTCCTCGGAGCAGGGGTTCTGGACTACCTGTATACTAGAAGTCCATGGATATGTACCTGGATCGTACGACTTTTCATCGCTTGTTTCGCTTCACCCTTGTTCACCTCTCTTTCCATTTTGGAAGTTGTGCTTGCAGTTTGGCTTCAGTTCGCATAATACGAAGCGACTCATCGAAGCGATACATGTTGGACTACGTGCCTGCGATTGTGCCCCGCGTGGGGGACATTATCAGCA
>NW_001884572.1:426233-530619 GCF_000146915.1 Parastagonospora nodorum SN15 | reverse complement strand
TTCGCGACGAGCATCATCAGTCATGCATTCAGGCATCAAGCAGTTCGCGATCAAGTCTGCGAAGCAGGCATCATCCTTCGCCTAGTATGCATACATGAGCACTAAGAGTCTCATGTACGTCTTCCTTGTTGAAGAGAGCCGTAGGTCATGCCCCTCCAAATGATCGACATCGTAAGCTGACTGTGACAAGTACATCGTTGACGGAAGCAGGAAGCCTCGTCACAAATCTAAGCTATGGCTCTTCAACTGCATCTTCATGATCCTTCCCTACACCATCTTCGTCATAATGAACTTCATTTGGTGTGTTCCCCCCTCTACACACATTTCGAAGACAAACTAACACTACCCAGGCGCATAACCTACATCAACGACGAGGGCGTGTGTATCATTGGTATGCAAAAGATTGCTATGATGCCGCTCATCATCTTTGAGGTCATCGTCAACGTCTACCTTACTCTCCTTTTCATTATTCCTCTCCGTGGATTGCACTCCTACCAAACAAACGCGAACCCGGTACTCAAGCGTATGGCTTTCCGCTCGTTCATCGGATCATGCGCGACGCTCACAACTTCCGTCATCAACCTTACAATCCTGATGGTAATGAAGGGCGAGCCTGGCTGGATCTGCCTCATGTGTTGCAACGCCGATATCCTATTCTGCGTCGTCGTGCTTCACTGGGTCACCTCCAAGGAGCAGAAGGAAGAATCGGCCGCGCGCTCGGGCATTGCCACCGGCAGCAAACCTGCCAACGGCACCATCGGCTCTCACATGTCGCGCTCCCGCCGTGTGTCCATCACCGAAGTCGAGCTCGAGATGGACAAGCAAAAGGGTTCGATCACCTCCAACTCCTCGGCTATACGGCCAGATTCCGCGCTGAATCAGCACCTGGGTCGCCAAACGACGATTACGACGGAGATCAAGAGCGTGGCACCACAGGGAGTGTATCAGAGATACAGGAGTGAGTGGGACTCTGAGCCAAAGAAGGGGCAGAAGGAAGATGAAGTGGAGTTGAGGAATATCCGTGTACAAACCGTCCAGACGAGGGAAGTGGAGGTGGATGGAGATAGAAGTCTAAGCCATAGTGCTGGAGCGAGCACAGATGGTGACGGTGATGATTGGAGCCGCAGGGGCGTGGTCGTTGAGAGAATTGTTTGAGACAGGAGGTGCGAAACAGGATGGGTGGTGTGTTGGCTTTGTGGTTCTGGACATATTGGCTGGAGATGCCCGGGCGTTGGTGATAATACGTTACATGTAAATAATTTGAGTGTCCCTTATCTGAAATCCAGGTCATCCACAAATGCCATCCAATCCTAAATGACCTTGTAGTAGTATAAGTGTAATTCACTTCAAATGACCGCCTGATGTTTCATAGCTCAATTTCACCGTTGACTCGCTTTCCTTCCCTTCAACCAAAACTCGGGTTTCCTGACATTACGCCATCCGCCCTGCGCGTTGGCGCGGTAG
Source organism: Parastagonospora nodorum SN15 (assembly GCF_000146915.1). Taxonomy (NCBI): domain Eukaryota; kingdom Fungi; phylum Ascomycota; class Dothideomycetes; order Pleosporales; family Phaeosphaeriaceae; genus Parastagonospora; species Parastagonospora nodorum. The sequence continues at coordinate 529,155 of NW_001884572.1, read as the reverse complement.
CCTGCCATCGAGGTTTTAATGTCCCGATCGCTTTTCTCCTAGTCGTCTGACATCTATACTCCTTCTAGAAAACCGTGGAATCTCTATCACCGAGGGGGTGCTCAGGTGAATGCATTCCGCGGAGCAGATTATCGCTACCCAAAGCAAGTTCCTGCGTTTGTGTTACTACGCGCTCGTAGTTATTTGGTGTTGCACCGCACAGGCCACCCAACCACCAAGTCCTATACTTTGAACCTCTATAACTCCACCATTTCTTAACCGAGATTCACAAAAATAGGCCATTCCACGCGCAGAAAGCCTAAAAAGTATAAGGGACGAATGCGTAGTGTGGTTGCAATCATCGTTATAGTGAGGCGTGTCACCTTATTTGAGCGCATTTTGGTGGGGTGGCCCATGTAGTGCGACAACAAATACGAGCTTCTTCGTACATTGGACGGAAAGTTGTTCCGTGCTCCATCAAGGGATTAAGCTTAAGCTACATCAGAAAGGGCCTAATCCATAAGCTGTATAAGTCGAATGCTTGCCAAGCCGGCAACTCTTCCCGATACCGGACACTCTTCATTGCTTCACTCAGATTTGTTCTTTATTCCAACTTCCTCTCAGCAATCATTGTTGATTAGCTAGGTGTTACTATATTCTACTTATCGTTAAACTGGACATTAAATGCCTGCTAATAACAACGTCAAACCATACACCCTGCGCATTTAGCAATAAAACGGTTGAGCTAATACAGCGATCTACGTCTCAACAGGTATGCTTTCCCCCTAGCATAGATTGTAGAATAGTGCTTTCGACGTAACAGCATATCAGAGTTCCAAGACCAAGCATAACATAGTTCGGCTGGATCTGGTCGATATCGGCATTTCAGAGAACGTCCCTATGCCTTTTGACTTCTTTCTTAGGTATGTCAGTCCACATTAGGTAATACCTAAAATGAGATCTTATCAATCTCAGCCTGCTTCACATTGCCGATACATGCGGCCAAGCATACCATCCTAATTCTTTAGCGTCCCACATTGCCATCTGTCCAATGCAAGTAAGCCTCTTGCACGACTTCTGAGGACCCGCATGCCACCCGAAACTAGTGGGTAACCAAGTCAGGTCACAGATGTCGTACTGCAAACGGTGAAACAAATCCTTGAGGATTGACTAAGAATGTAATGTGATGGACGGAGCTTAGGAAAACGTCCAGAGAAAAGCGTTCAATTCAGCTCCTGCATTCCACGTGAAGAAACAATTCTAAAAAAAAAACTATAAAGAGCAGTTTATTTTGTTTCACGCATATGGCTCTATCCAACCAACACGTCTACACTCTACCGATCCTCTGCCATCATCATGGGTGGAGCTATCCGATCTCTAGTCTACCTTGGGTTCCTCAGTCTTGCCACCGCAGTTGAAACAAAGTGTCGATGGTATCAGCCCAAATGTGGTTCTTCCGCCGTGAAACCACATGCGAAGCCAGCACATATACACTCTCACGGCTACCCGGTAGGTAAACCCTTACAGACTTATATCAGGACACGTGGCTCGACAACCTGCACCTTTACGGTCTCCAAGACTGGTCACTATGGCTCACCTACAACTTATGTTGTAATTGATGTACCCGAACCAACCCTTTCGACGATTACTACGGCGAGCGGATCGACAAGTTTCACTTTGACAGTGCCTACAACTGGTCCGGATGGCCAGCCGAGTACGGTTGTAATCATCGGAGAACCAACACTGGGCCCAACTCCCACACCACCGTTTTCAACTATTACTACGACCAGCCGGACAGACGAGCTTTACTTCGACAGTGCCTACAATTGGACCTGATGGCCAGCTGAGTACTGTGGTAATCGTAGGAGAACCAAAGCTTAGCTCGACACGAACGCCCGATGCTCTTCTCACCGTCACTACCACATTTGGCTCGATAGCCTTCACCTCAACGGTACCAAGCACTGCCATCGATGGCGTAGAAACCTCGATTGTACTTGTTGGTGTACCAACGCAGCCGCTCAGCAGTATCACCTCCACCGGAGGATCGGTCGGGTTCACCTCAACGCTGCCTACAGTTATTAGTGGTAAACCTACCACTATTGTACTTATTGGGGTGCCAACGCAGCCCTTCAATACCATTACTTCTACGACCGGCTCTGTTGGGTTCACCTCGACGGTTCCGACAACAATCGCTGGGACTCTAACAACGGTGGTCATCGTTGGGGTGCCAACACAACCCTTCAATACCATTACTTCCACGACCGGCTCTGTTGGGTTCACCTCGACGGTTCCAACAACAATCGCTGGGACTCCAACAACGGTGGTAATCGTTGGGGTGCCAACGCAGCCCTTCAATACCATTACTTCCACGACCGGCTCTGTTGGGTTCACCTCGACGGTTCCGACAACAATCGCTGGGACTCTAACAACGGTGGTCATCGTTGGGGTGCCAACACAACCCTTCAATACCATTACTTCCACGACCGGCTCTGTTGGATTCACCTCGACGGTTCCAACAACAATCGCTGGGACTCCAACAACGGTGGTAATCGTTGGGGTGCCAACGCAGCCCTTCAACACAATCACTTCAACCATAGGGTCTATTGAATTCACCTCGACAATCTCTACGGACGTTAGCGGGACGCCGACGACCTTGGTTGTTGTCGGAGTGCCTACTCAACCCTTTCAGCACTATCACTTCGACTACTGGTTCTATTTGGCTTCACATCTACTGTAGCTACTACAGATCTAAGTGGATCATTTAACCACTGTAGTTCGTAGTAGGAGAGCCCTACCCCAGTGCTCAGCACTATCACTTCGACAACTGGGAACGGTCGGGTTCACATCTACTGTAGCTTACTACAGATCTAAGTGGATCATTAACCACTGTAGTCGTAGTAGGAGAGCCTACCCCAGTGCTCAGCACTATCACTTCGACAACTGGAACGGTCGGGTTCACATCTACTGTGCCTTCAACAGACCCGAGCGGCTCTCTGACGACTGTTGTGGTTGTTGGCATTCCCGAACTAAGCACAATCACGTCTACCAGTGGATCTGTTAGCTTTACGTCTACTGTGCCTACTACGGACCTCAGCGGCTCACCAACAACTGTTGTTGTAGTAGGCGAGCCTACACCATTCAGCACTATTACATCAACGACTGGTTCGATCCGCTTCACATCCACCGTAGCCACCACAGATCCAGCTGGTTCCCTGACGACTGTTGTGGTTGTTGGCATTCCCGAACTAAGCACAATCACGTCTACCAGTGGATCTGTTAGCTTTACGTCTACTGTGCCTACTACGGACCTCAGCGGCTCACCAACAACTGTTGTTGTAGTAGGCGAGCCTACACCATTCAGCACTATTACATCAACGACTGGTTCGATCCGCTTCACATCCACCGTAGCCACCACAGATCCAGCTGGTTCCCTGACGACTGTTGTAGTCGTTGGTGTCCCGGTGCTCAGCACTATTACGCGCACGAGTGGAACGACTGGACTTACTTCAACGGTAGCCAGCACAGATCCGACCGGCGGACCAACAAGTGTCGTAGTTGTTAACGTGCCAATTCCAAGTAATGCCTGTTTCCTGCCAGAAACCGTTGCTTGTGATTCGACAGGGCTGGATCTTGCATTCTATGCAAACAACATCGTCAGTGCACAATCGTACGGTGCCGGGGACGTCAGCCCGGATTACTACTTTGGCCTCACGCCACTGGGTACTGGCACGACAAATGATCTGACCGTACCCCGCGTGAATAATCCAGGGGGCGACTACACGACCATCCCTGGCGCGCCATTCTATTTCCCCGGTGTGACGGCTAGGTACGCCGGCATTGACTACAATCCGAATAATGGAACCTTCGTCTTTAATGGATACTTCCGGCCACCAACTGACGGCGTGTACGAGATCTGTATCAATTCGGACAATATCGATACCCTCTATCTCGGTCCCGCGACGGCATTCGCTTGTGGCGGTACAGCCCCGATTCCGCAGGCGCAGGAAACTCTTGCGACCTTGAACCAAAGGACCTGCGTCAACGAGACACTTGGAGCTGGATTTCTTTATCCTTTGCGGTCAGTATATGGCATGAACGGCTTGCCTTCGCTTCTTTCGACAAACATTACGTTCCCGGGAACAACTAGCCCAGGCAATCTCGCGGGCACTTTGTATCCTCAATCTTGCCAACCTGTGGCATAAGCTGTGTGTGCACTTCGTCGCAATGCCACCAGCCTTGGATATTACGCTAGAGCTCAGGCCGATGGTTGACTTTATCCGGCACCGAAACGATATGGGGTCATGCTAGGAATCATTCTGCTCTCATTTTCTCTTCTCACATTCTTTAGTGCTGGGTATCTACACAGGGATTGAATACACCACTACCTCTTTTCTAGGATAGCCGTATGGTTATGTAAACTCTTATAATCAAAAGGACAGATGTAGCAATCATGAAGCGACCCATAATATACCTTGAACAAGAGGAAGAACTTACCAATAAGCAAGTGTTGAAAATTATGCGACACGGCAAGGGAGAAAGAAAGCAATGCCGACAAAGCACAATACAGCTTTTTGAAATCTATTTGTTGATAATTGCAGCATTGGGTGTAAAGTCACTATGAACGTGCACCATAGTCATCTTACATCATATCTGCAGAAGCGTTACAGGACTCTCTTGAGGGCACTACAAGTTACAGTCGCCACAGACCTAAGAAGCTAGGAGCGCTGAAGCATAAGATTGCGTCATCCCCATGATCGGTCTAACTATTCCACGGGTATGCGCAACACTTCCCACCACTGCCTTACTTGTCGCAATTCTCCCAATCATAGCTAAAGCCCTGCTGAATGCCATAGTATTGCTCGATACCTGCGGTATCTTTGCTATGCTCACTTGCCACGAAGCCCTTCAAGCCTTTCTTCCCGGTAATAGAAAGCTCAGTGCGAAACTTGATCTTGCCAGCGCCACACTTTGGGAGCTTGTAAATCTCTTCTTTTCGCCCGGCCGAGCTGTCTTCCTTCTGGTACTGCCCAGATGCTAGCGGGCCATTCCAGGTGATGACATCGGTAATCTGTGAAGCGGAATATTAGCAGGCGAAGTTCTATAAAAAAGAGTAGAGGTTACACATACACTCTTCTTATTAGCCTCCTCGTAAGTGAACTTGAACATAGCCTGGACACTATTCTCAAGATCGTACGTCGCGATGACCCTCGTCCCATTCTTATGCAGTCGGAGCCTGTAATCAGCGCTTTTGACCGTCTGAGTCACATCTTTGAATTCTTCGTAGCTCAGTTCCGTCTCGCACCATACATGGTCATTTTCGGCGAGATCGACACGCAGATGTGGGTATGCCACGAACCAGTAGTAGATCTCGCTGCCATCCATGGTGTTTTGACCGAAGGTCAAGCGCGTGGTGCGACCCACATCGGGATCTTTGCCGAAGTCGGGGCAGCCTGGGCCACGCAGAGATGTGATCTGGTATTGCCAGTTCGATGGTAGTACTCGAAGAGGTTCGGCTGCGGGGAGCGCGATTGCTGAGTAGATGAGGCTGAGGGTGGCTGCGATTGTGGACTTCATGACGACGAGCATGCAATTGTAGACACTTGACCACTGTACACTGAAGTATCGGCTTGTGGTGTCTGGATGCCGCGCTCTTTATACATTGAGCTCAACAGTCGCTTTCATATCGCAGCATAAATTGCATCGGTTTTCATTCTCCATTGCAATCTGGACACACTTTACTGTGCGACCTTGTGGAAATGCGAGCTCATTACCCCACCTCCGACGGGCATGATTTCTTATTCAAATAACCGGAGAGCCATTGACCGCCGACTATCAGGATATATTCAGAAGAGTTTTAATAAGATCGGTTGAAATTGATGAAGTAATGTCAGTAATTGAGGGTAGAAGCTGGCCGGTTATCGAGCGAGAACTGGGTCGTCCTCTCTACCAGCGCCAAAGTGTGACCGAAGGCATGATCGGGTGTCTCCAACGCGCGTGCCGGCGACTGTATACCTCCGGGGTCATTGGTGGGCTATTCATTTGCTCTTGACTGGCAATATGCGATGAGGGACAGCAATGCAAGTACTCGGTGGAAGAAGGCGGCGCCCTGCATGCAATCGTTCGTATTCATATCCGGTTACTTCTCCGCAAGAGATGATGATGATTACGATGCGGCATGACCGTGTCTTGCAGGATCCGGCTGCGGCGGGGTGAGATGCACGCTTCGAATCGTCCGGAGTATTTTGGCCGTCATCAACTTGTTCGTCAGCATCCTGAAACATGGCCAGTAAGGATGGTCCTTACGTTTGGCCTCCATTGCGCCCCAATCAGAGGCCAAGTATGCACATCAGATTACTTCTCATATCTTGCATCATTGGTTCTTCTCAGGTCATGTAGCAACGGGCGGTTCAATCATAAGTTCAGGCTCGTATTTGCGCCTCCACACAGCATAACGAGAACTATGAGCGGTTCTTTGGTCATTTCGCGTTGTTCCACACACTCACGAGGTCATCCAGGATAGATCGTGACGGAAACTTGCTGATGCTGAGAACCTTGTCAAGCACGTCGAGAACTTCACTCTGCCGATCCTGAGTTTCGGCGCACAAAGCAGCTGCAACACTTCGGTCAGTAAACATTCCATGCTGCTGGTAAACGTGACTAACCTGCGTATACTGCCTGGAAGCTTACAAAAGCGCTCGGCAAATTTTGAGATTGCTGTGCGATAGCAATTCCACATGTAGTCATCGTACTTTCTCTCATTTGCTTGAAGCGTGTCTGATATGTACTTAGTCCGCCCGTAGAAGGCTGGTTCAGTATCATGATGATGCGTGCGAAGTGGTACATCTGAATGGCTGCAGCATGCGCAGGTGGGTGTATCCAAATTGGTGATATCTGATCGCTGTCCATTGTTGAAGGCGCGATGCCGATCGGCTCAAATGAGGCAGGCAATGACCTCTTCCAAAGATCAAGCATGCGCATCAAAGTTTCGCCAGCTTCGATGTACGCAGCAATATCGCCCTCCTTGGGAGTCGCTGCAAACTGCACACACTTTGCGGCAATATAGATGATCCTTGTCGCTAGCCCATCAGGAGTCAAAGCTGAGATGGGTGTACGTGGTTGGTGTATTGTGAGAGTCGGCCGACCGGTACGGAAAGCGGCCCATACGTCTTGACGGAGCCACGCCCACCATATTGCGCGATGTAGGCTATCCGCAGACTCGCCACTAACACCACTATTCTTCTGGATCCAGAAAGCACCACGCAAATGCCGGTCCCAGTTACTATGATTGGAGTCGTTGACCGTGCTGAACATCTGAGCCGAAGTTTTAGCATGTTACCTCCGTTGAAAGGGTAACTACTCACCTCGTATATACTGATCATGACAGCCGTGGAAAGAAGTTCGTGTGAGGTGGTGTAAGCCTGATACAATAGATGCTGAGAGAGATACTGAAGTGTTTCATAGTAGTATTGTCCCGCGATCCTTCGTGTATTTGTCGTCGCACTTGCGCCTGACGCCGGTGTTCCCGGCAGAAATGATGCAGCTTCTCCAAGCTCGGATGGGTGGTGAACGATAGTCATATGACATGCACCAACCGCGAGAATGGACTTCAATAACCCAACGTTGCGCAGAGCGAGATGAGGGACGATATTAGCAAAATGCCTCTCATGGTCAAAGAGGTCCAGCACTGGTGCGACTACGTTTATGAAATGTCTGTAGTACACAGCCTCATCTTGTGTGAGTTCAAGGGCGCTTTCGGTGTTCCAATGCTTATGGAGTACAGGTAGGGGTTGAGCTTCCTGTCCATCAAATGAGGTGCCGACAGTCTCTGGAGCAACGGATTGCCTGGGCGACTGTCTTCGCGAGAGAGTCGTAATGTCGAAATCCCAGCGGCTGCTCTGTCCCTGCATGCTATTGATGGCGTCCTCTGCTAAGAGATCATACCATTCAACCGGACCAAGATTGGGCGTTAGCGAGTCGTCAAATGCGAACAGGTTATCGTTCAAGAAGAAATTGTCGTCAAGGAGAGTGTTGACGGGAACCTCCCGCGGCGCAAGCGAGAAAGACGGATACGATGGCGCGGGATCGATAACAGCATTTTCAGGCTCCGGCCTTGAGATGATATCGGAATTATTAACATGGCTCGTCAATGAAGCACTGGGGTGTGCTACAGTTGGCTTGGCTGGCACCTCGCTAGCCTCGCGTGCACTCAGAGTTCGTGACCTTTGGGGAACAGTTGGCTTCTCGGGATATGCACAGTCCCGTCCCACCCTATCGCAATTCTTGCAGCGTGGCAGGGTCTCATCGCACTTCACACGCCGCTTACGACACGTTAAACTGAGAGTCGTTAGATAAGTCGTGACTTGTCTAGTAGCCTAAAGCTCTGAAGCTATACAAAGTGTCGCTGGGCTTACACTGCGACGGCAAAGTTCTGTGTATATCTTCAGACACCCTGGTCACTTTCCATCGTAGGTGATATCAAGCAGACCGACGATGACGAATCATGGTGACTTACCAGCCGGTAGAGGTTCTCAGTCCTCGGGACTTGGATGGCATCGCAGATCGCTGGGATGAATGTCGAGGAAAACAAGGTCGACACGAGCGAGATCGATGCGAGAGATAAAATTGGGGCTGATCAAGATGGGGCATCCAGCTAAACCACATATCGTTAGTCGCTTCGCCGTCTCGAGCTGCGGCAAAATGCATGCCTGCTCTGCACCTTCATCGTCTAGAAGCACACTTGTGACATGTTTTTATCGCAGCCTGAATATACACGCAGCTCCAAGATATTTTACTCAATTCCAATGAGATTTTTGAATGAATACAGGCTCTTCACCCCTTCGCATGAAGAAACAGCGGGCAGGAATTTTGCCGGCGCCTGGTGGGCGGGAAGTTGAGTTCCGAGCTACACCGATGCTGTCATCAACCATCTTGGGAGGTGGAGCGAGGTGATTGATGGGGCAGGTTTGCAGCTTCAAACTTTATGAAATGCTTCCAGCGCTCAGTGGCCATCGAGGCAATAAGCTTATCGGAAGCAACATCTCTCTATGATCCAGAACGTCCAGAAAGAATCCCGTCGCGTAGCATCTCCAGCGTTCCTATGGTATCTATGCGGAGGCATCAGAAAGGCCAAGATGATGGTTCTGATGCACAATCTATGAAGTGTGATGAAGAAGAGAGGATACCTACACGGCTATTTACATAATCACAGTATCGAACAAAAGGTGCAACCACAAGGGAGTTTTGATGTAAGGTCCTTGCTGGAAATGAGCTGGGCGATTGTGTTGCATTCCATCCGTCACATTCCTGCCATCGTTACACAGAATGAGGTGTGCCTCCGCATCTCTCCAGAGCTTAGTTACGAGGCCGCACACGCGCCTTTACATCCTCAAAGCGAAGTTATGCGGGAACCTAGACGAGCTCTGTTAGCCGCAGCTCTCGTGAGCATCATTCCGGCCTTTGTCTTTCTTGTCCCATCCGATACTATCCCGCAAGCCATCCGGCCTCGCTCATCCAGCGCTGATGCTCTCCCTACACAAACCATCTTCCTCCCATGGACGAAGCCGTTTTCCCGCGCCTCAGGCTACACACCGAGCGTTCTTGGTGTCATTGCTGGTTCGCGGCAAATCTTCCCCATTGACACTACGAGTACTGGTGTCGTGATAGGCGCAAACCGACTACCAAAGCTGCAGCTGGGAAAAGGCAATCCAGTCGGATGGAGATTCATAAGTGATAACAGCATCTTGCTCACCGGCCAAATTGCCAATCTGCCCATCACGTTCTATGGCTCCAAAAGAAGTCAGCAAGCGATAAGCCAGGTTCCGGTACTCGTCATAACCAAAATTGTCAGATGTCCTGGATTCAATAAGGACAGAGACAAGGGTGTGTGCCCACTGGAAAAGCTCGATAAGAAGTACAAGCAGCACCTCAATTCAGTATTATTCATGGGCGTCGGTTTCGGGGTCACGGCACCTGGAAATGGCAGCTTTCCCAGCATACCTTCACACGACCCGTTCCTGAACGTCATGCGCCTCACCGACTACAATACGCTTTCGATGCGCAAAGGCTATGTGATTACGGCACGAGGCGTATACTTGGGCCTGACGGACGATAATACCTCTGGGGCGGTTTGGACGCGACTCGGAAAATTAGCTGGGACTACGGATCCGCAGGCTTGGGCTGGACCGCTTGTTTCCTTTACCTCTGGAACTTCGAATGAGTCGACGCAAGCACGCGCGCTCATTGATATCAGCACGACGCAAATGAAGATACAGTCATCATTGCAGTCTACTCTACCGAATAGGACCGTCAGTGACGGCAAGACACCGCCGGAAATTTCGAAACGAGTGATAACGGGCACGAAGCTCAATTTTGCATTTCTTGACATGGGGAAAGGTGTCGCGGGTTATGATTTTGTGGTTGGGGACAGTAAGTTTCCTGGGTCGCCCAGTCATGTTGAAGTTGTCACAAAGGGCGCTGTGCCGTATGTAAGTCCAGGAAGGAATATCTTGTACGGCTTTTCGATTGTGTTTGATGCAGTTGCGGGGCGGTTTGGTTTGATATGCACCAAATGTAAGTAAGATGGTATGGGATCGTTAGAAACTTCATGATGCGATTACTGTTCTATGACGATTATGTCAGAATGTGTATGTGTACTTCCTTCACGCGGTAGCCTCGATGGGCTTGATGCCAACTTCTACCATCTCCGCTTTTTCTGGCACTTCTACCTTCTCCTTCTCGATAACATCAGTAAGACCAAGATACTTCAGATTGGCGGCCCAGCCCAAATCATCTCCAAAGTAACCCTGCATGACTTCCACGCCGTACTTTATTCCGTTCTGAGGATCATATGTCAGGCACTGCTTGCCGACAGCAAGGCCAATGACGGCATCCCATGCCGGTAGCTCTGACAAGGTGTGCTTTTCTGTCTCTGGTGCGGACTCCGACAGCTCGGAGTTCAGTATTGAAGCGTAGATGTTTTGTGCCGCGGACTGGCCCATTACTGTTGCACTTCCGGCCCGCTTGATACCAGACCAGGCGATCACATCGCCAACGCCGAAATGTGATGATGCGTTGGGGATATTGTCTTTGAACATGAGTGATTGGTGGACCACTATCTCCTTGTCGTCGTTCAGACATGCCTCTGGTAGTACGTCGGTAGTTGGTGTGCCTTTCTTTGTTGAGTCGATGACGAAGTCTGCGGTTATGATGTCGCCATTTGCCAGAGTCACCTGGAATTGGCCATTTGGCTGCTCCGCGATGGAAGCCCGGTTGCCAAGGACAAGGTCAACACCCTCTTCCTCCAGGAGAATTCGCGCGCGGTCTTTCACGTCCGAGGGTAGAGGCTCGGACGACAATACCTCAGACCGTGAATGTACCAGGGTGACGGCAATCTTGGGATAGTGGGTCTTGATCTCAGCCGAAAATTCGACGCCGACTGCACCAGCCCCGATCACGACGACTCTTCGGCCTTCATGCTTGGTCTCATCGCCACCAGTGATTTTCTCAATAAACGCCTTCCCGTCTCTTAAGTATTCTTCGTAGCTACCAGACTTGGGCACAGCAGGCCAATGCCTTTTCAAGCCGGTTGCCATGATGAGATAGTCGTATGCTTGCCGTTGAATTTTGCCATTGCGATCACACCACTCCGCGACTTTGGACTCCGGGTCGACTTTCTTGACGCTGCCATGTTTAAAATGTAGGTTGGGATGCTTCAGCTCATTCAGATGGCTGAATCGTCTCCACATGTGACTTGTGAATTTAGGAGTGACATGTGCAAGCGGTGCGCCGACGGAATGGACTGTGGAGGATGCCAGTTAGCACAAGAAATTCATGCATCGTGACGATGTCGATCAACAAGCGTCGAGCTCAAGAGCCTCGGCTAATGTGGGAAGTGACGCACAATATCCATCACGCTCATCGATGACTGTGATTTCGACTCCTCGACTACTCTTTGCTCCTTTGAAGTCTGGTCCTGGATAGTAGTGTTCCCGTGCTTTGCCTCGGGAGTAGTCCAGCAGGTTGAGGACTGCAGAAATACCTCCGTATGCGCAGCCGACAACGAGGACTCGATGAGGATTTGAGAGGCTGATGTTGCCCATGGCATCGGTTATGTTTGAAAGTCTCATCTTGAGAAAATGTATTCGATCTGATAAGGGCAGGAATGCGTGGAGGGAAGGGTATGGAAGGAAGATGAGCAAGATCTGATAAGATCATGGGCTCTCTTTATTGCCGACAGCCGCGACTTACCGACATCGGAAATCACGCACTCTGAGCCCACAACACGTCGTGCTGCTCCACCATCAATGTCAAGTCGTGCGGACGGTGAGTCGACCATTTTCATTGGGCCGGAGCAGGTGGGCCTTATCTGATCCGCTGAAAATTTTTATCTGATCCTCTGGCTAGCAGCTTGGCCGCATGCAACCCGCCCGCTTCTGCCTGCCCCGCGACAATTGCATTCGCCAATGGCATGGTATAGGAAGACACATGCCAAGTGCAGGCTGTCAGGCGACCTACTTTGAACCAAATGCTCGATGATTGTCGTCTATACTTGCTACAAACTGCTACCCGGCACGGAGCCTAGTCCGTACCTGCATTTACGCCTTCCCTTCTTATACCGTTCTCTACCGCGCTTGCTTGGCTCAAGACCACGACGGCAGAATAGGGTAGGAGACGACAGGAATACGCTACTGCAGCGTTCCATGATGGAAAACAAGACATGACTCAACAAAGGCACATATTTCGAGCCTCTGAGATGAAGGCCTAAACATACGGCCTTATCTTAGAAATGGCTGGCTCCACACGAAACATCGATGATGACTGGTGTGAGACACTGTAACCTCGCCGTTCGAGCAACACTATTCTTCATCAAGCTCCCAGGCAAAAGGCGATACAAGCTACCATGGTGGAAGTCCCGACGTCCTCCGCGCTTCGTCCGGAAATATGCACCATCACGGCGCGCCTTACAAAGCGAAGAACAGGAGGTTTTACGTCGTACATACACTATCACAAGGTACAAAGATGACATGATGAACAACAGTTCATCATGTCTTCCGCGCTTTGCCCGGCGACCTCAAGATGTACCAATATGCATGATTCCGGCAATTAGAAGAAGGACTTATGACGGCACATAAAGCATACGAAGTTGTAAAGTGAATACCAAACTCATTGCATCTGCACTGCTATCTTACTAAAGATGGTCTCGCTACCACAAGTCCTCGCGTTGAACGCCCAAATCCCATTATCCTTACCAAGGCACCTCGTCGCCATCTTCGCAGGAGCTACGAGCGGTATAGGTGAAGCCACTCTCCAAACACTAGCAAAATATGCCACCGAACCGCGCATCTACATATTGGCGAGATCGCAATCATCAGCCAAACACATCATCGCCTCCTGCCGTCAAATCAATCCCTCCGGATGATACATCTTCGTACGCGTCGATCTGCGCTCCGTCAAACAAACTGATCTCGCATGTGAATACGTCCGGAAGCGAGAAAAGCACGTGAACCTCATAGTCCTGAGCGCGGGACAAATCGCATTCGGGCGTACTTAACCATCCTCCCCTCGAGATTGCTGGTAGACACGTCCGATATTAGCGCCTTTACCATGCCACTGTGTAAACTCCGCCCTCACATGTCGAGCATACATACGCTTGCGTGGGAGGTGCCGGCCGACCGGGTGCCTAGCGTGAGCTTCGTGCACAATTTCCTGGGCTCAGTGGAGACGAATTTGTACAAGAATGCCGAGGGGGCGATTGATTGGGTTCTGAGTACTGTTAAAAATGTAGTTGGAGGGTTGTTTGGGAGGTGGTTGTTCGTTCCGATTGAGGAGTGTGGCGAGCGGGAGGTTTACCTGGCGACGAGTGGGAGGTATGAGCCGCGCGTGGGGAGCGCGAGGGGTGTGGTGAGGGGAGATGTGGGTATTGCGGAGGGAAGTGATGGCAGGGAGGGAAGTGGTGTGTACTCGGTGACTTGTGATGGGGAGAAGCGGACTGAGACGTCGGTTGAAGTGCTGAGAGATTTGAGGGCACAAGGTGTGAAGGAAATGGTCTGGGAACACATGAATGCTGAGTTTGATAGGATTACTGCTGCAGTGGAATGAATCAGACCACTTTCGATACGTCTCAATTTACCCTATTGCTTTCAGGGAACTTGAACATAAATGAGTAAAAAGCAATGCATCACCTATGCGCAGTCTCATTCTTTGAACACGCATTACACACAGTAGTTGATGAACTTGCTTCTATTGCAGAAACACTCATCTACCTCCTCGTTGCTGCACTACCTGTATCATGAGATCCGTGTACAAAAATTGCGCAAAAAAAAAGAACTCAAAGCCCGATGCGGGGGTCGAACTAATGAAAGTCAGTACAAATTGAATTTGTGCACCAGGATTGAGTGAAACATACCCCGCAACCTTGAGATTGGATCAATCGCTTTCTGAGAAAGTGAAACCTAAGAGTCTCACGCTCTACCGATTGACTGGGAGGTTGTTAGATGGAGTTGCGCTGGAGGGTAAGATATGAACGTACGCTAACCAGGCTGTTTGATGGAAAAAACCAAAATTAGCTACAATATAATATCCATATCAGATGTGAAAAACCAGCTATCAAGGGACGGTCTACGGGCTTGGAAAGAATTCGCTGGTCCGGCTGTGACTCTTCGTCGCTGTATGGATGTTCCCCGCACGCAAACGAAATAATTTGGTACGATGGGCCGATTGGAAGCGATTGGACTCATCACCTGCTTGAGATCTGCCTAGCTATAAAGACAATCGAGGTAGGTGATTTCGTCCTCTTTCCATGGCAGCCGATATGTATATCGAGTGATTCAAATGGAGATACACAATATCATAGTTTCTATATTCCGAGATTCGTTCTCCGTAAACTACATGGGACGCAAGAAGCACCCACTGCGCCACGCGCAACATGCCATTGGACTTCCAAGACACGTCGTACTTCATGCCTCATACGGCAGCCATGGAATGGCAATAAAGTCGCGAAATTGTGATTCGCTCTGCTTGCGTGGTTTCAAGGTTGCACTTCAGCGCTGACCACCCAAGTTACGCGGCAGGCTATTTTGGGCGCCCAGCAAGCCCCAGATTTTCGGTTGCAAGGGCCTACGCCACATTCCACGATTCGGACTTGAGCGGCGGACGATGTCAATCTTGACTTGGCTGGATCAAAGTCTCGCAAGATGTCAACTTGGTGATTGATTGAGAGGTCGACTTGAACCAAGAAGCGCCGTATCAAGCAGACAATTTCACCTGATGCAGTGAAACTTCGGCAGTACGTAAAAGTCATGGTTAAGGAACCGAGTTGAGGCTTGGTGCCGAGCCATCAGCATCGCCCTGTCAAACGGGGCGCTGTGCGCAAACGGGAAAGACACTGGGGCGGTTAAAGAAAGTGTGAGGCGCACACCTGACAGGAGTGACTCTCTGAGAGCACCTATCAGATCATAATCGTCTCTCTCGAAACGTGTGTGAAGGTCAAGACGAAGACATCTGTTCCACGTTGTCCAGGGTACGCACTGCCTCACGATCCGGGCCCGTGCATGGCCGCATTGCAGCTTCCCAGCTCCAGCCAAAACTTTCCGAACGACACATGCCACGGGCTCTGACGACATCAGCAAATCCCTCTCGCGTCTTTGTCACGACTTCGACGACATTCACGACCTCGCCGATTATCGCGTCACCCAAGATCCAGTCCCAGTCCAAGTCCAAGCTCCGGCGCTGCGTGTGAAGACCCGACAGCTTACGCAACATCGCCAGACGTCCGCATCTGCCCGCGCGCAACTCGACAAACGTGGCACAGAGACACAAGAGACGGATTTCATCGCATGAGCGCACACAGCAGTAGGACTGCGTGAACATAGCGCCCGCATAAACTTTTGGCCGCTATGGCCGGCAGGCCTCCGCATGGACAGACGGCTCACAGCGACAACCTAATCGACTTTGACGACCACGACCACCAACCCACATACTACTCGGGCGCACGGCCGCCCGTGAACGACCATGAGCTCCTCGACCGCTACGACATAGACAGCTCCGACAATGCGCCGCCCGGCCGGCCATCCGTCTCATACGATGATTTTGTCGGCGGAGGCAGGCCCACCGCGGGCCTCCCGGGAGGGCCTGGTGCTCCTCCTGCACAACCGCCCTTCCTGCAAGAGGGAGGAGGCAGAGGAGGACGGGCGTATTCGCAGACATCCGACCTCCACAACTACCAGCGATATTCGGACGCGGACATGGCAGAGGACGATGGCCATTCCACGCAGGGCTACTATGCTGCGGGGGGCGCATTCGAGGCAGGGTCGCCAGGCATCCAGCGCGGGTCTTCCAAGAATGCACACAACAGGAATAGTATCCTGAGTCTGGGAGGCGGCCTGACGGGGCGAGTGAAGAACATGTTCGGGCGGGGCCAGGACTACTCCGAGATGGACCTGCCACTGACTGAGAATGCGGGACAGCAAGGCCAGCCGCAACCAAGCGCCTACCACGACGACGAGCCAGTCAAGAAGAAGAAGAGCACACCCGGCGTCTTCAAGTTTGGTTTTGGACGTGGAGCGCCAGACCCATCAACACTCGGTCCCCGCATGATTCACCTCAACAACCCGCCCGCCAACTCAGCAAATAAATACGTCGACAACCACATCTCGACGTCCAAATACAACGTCATCACCTTCCTGCCCAAGTTCTTGTACGAGCAATTCTCCAAATACGCCAACTTGTTTTTCTTGTTTACCGCCGTTTTGCAACAGATACCCGGTATTTCGCCCACGTCGCGATTTACCACCATTGTCCCGCTTGCCATTGTGTTGCTGGTGTCAGCCATCAAGGAGTATATTGAAGATTACCGGCGCAAGCAGTCTGATGCGCAGCTGAACAATGCCAAGGCGCAGGTTCTGAAAGGCTCAGCATTCCAAGACACCAAATGGATCAATGTCGCTGTCGGAGATATTGTCCGCGTTCAGTCCGAATCACCTTTCCCTGCCGATCTGGTCCTTCTAGCATCGTCAGAACCAGAAGGTCTCTGCTACATTGAGACGGCTAATCTTGACGGCGAGACCAACTTGAAGATCAAGCAAGCCATTCCCGAGACTGCCGACTTCGTCAGTCCCGCCGAATTGGCACGCTTGGGCGGCAAGATTCGATCCGAACAGCCCAACAGTAGTCTGTACACCTACGAAGCAACGCTGACCATCGCAGCTGGCGGTGGAGAGAAGGAACTGCCTCTACAGCCTGATCAGCTACTGCTGCGTGGCGCCACGCTTCGAAACACCCCTTGGATCCATGGCGTCGTTGTCTTCACCGGTCACGAGACGAAGCTTATGAGAAATGCTACTGCCACTCCCATCAAAACGACTGCAGTGGAGAGAATGGTGAACAAGCAGATTCTCATGCTCGTAATCATTCTCATTTGTCTGAGTATCGTAAGCTCCATTGGCGACGTCATTATCCAATCAAGACAGCGGAACAGTTTGGACTACCTCAAGTTGGAGGCGTTCAATGGAGCAAAACAGTTCTTCCGTGATTTGCTAACGTACTGGGTCCTATACTCTAACCTGGTCCCCATCTCTCTATTTGTCACCATCGAAATTGTCAAATACTACACCGGCACCCTGATCGACTCTGATTTGGATATCTATTACGAACCAACCGATACCCCAGCGAACTGTCGCACATCGTCTTTGGTCGAAGAGTTGGGTCAGATCGAATACATCTTCTCCGACAAGACTGGTACTCTGACATGCAACGTGATGGAGTTCAAGCAGTCATCCATCGCTGGCATCCAATACGCGGACGAAATACCAGAAGACAGGAGGGCTACAGTTGAAGACGGAATTGAAGTTGGTATTCACGACTTCAAGGCATTAGAACGCAATCGCCAGACCCATCACTCTCGCGAAATCATCAAGAACTTCCTCACATTGCTTTCAACATGTCACACGGTCATCCCGGAACGAGGTGGTGAGAAGGGCGCCATCAAGTATCAGGCTGCGTCTCCCGACGAGGGGGCGCTCGTTGAGGGGGCAGTCTTGCTGGGGTACAAGTTCATCGCGCGCAAACCTCGCGCAGTCATCATCGAGGTGGACGGTCGCGAGCAGGAATATGAAATTCTGGCCATTTGCGAGTTCAATTCCACGAGGAAGCGCATGTCTACTATTTTCAGAACGCCAGAGCGAAAGATCGTCTGTTATACCAAGGGCGCCGATACGGTCATTCTCGAGCGACTCGCCAAAGATAACAATCCTTACGTCGAGACGACACTAACGCACCTCGAAGAGTATGCTGCAGAAGGTCTCCGTACGCTCTGTCTCGCTTACCGTGAGATCCCTGAGAACGAATTCCAGGAATGGTGGCAAATCTTCAACACTGCTCAGACGACAGTCAGCGGAAATCGTGCTGACGAACTGGACAAGGCTGCGGAACTAATTGAGCACGATCTTACTCTACTTGGCGCGACGGCCATTGAAGACAAACTCCAGGACGGTGTTCCTGACACTATCGCGACGTTGCAATCAGCCGGCATCAAAGTCTGGGTCTTGACTGGCGATCGTCAAGAGACAGCCATCAACATTGGTATGAGTTGCAAGCTGATCAGCGAAGACATGTCGCTCCTCATTATCAACGAAGAGACCAAAGACGCCACTCGGGACAACATCCGCAAGAAGTTCCAAGCCATCACCAGCCAGTCACAGGGAGGGCAGCACGAAATGGACGTCCTTGCTCTCGTCATTGACGGCAAATCACTCACATACGCGTCTCGAGCGTGATCTCGAGAAAGAGTTCTTGGATCTGGCAGTAAAGTGTAAGGCGGTCATTTGTTGCCGTGTCTCACCTCTGCAGAAAGCTCTAGTTGTCAAGCTCGTCAAGCGCCACCTCAAGTCCATCCTCCTCGCCATCGGTGACGGAGCCAACGACGTTTCCATGATCCAAGCCGCCCACGTCGGTGTCGGTATCTCCGGTATGGAAGGTCTCCAAGCCGCGCGGTCTGCTGACATATCCATCGGCCAATTCCGCTACCTGCGCAAACTCCTCCTCGTGCACGGCGCATGGTCCTACCAGCGCGTCAGCAAAGTCATCCTCTACTCCTTCTACAAAAACATCGCCATGTTCATGACGCAATTCTGGTACTCATTCCAAAACGCTTTCTCCGGCCAAATCATCTACGAATCTTGGACACTTACATTCTACAACGTCTTCTTCACCGCGGCGCCTCCTTTCGTAATCGGCATTTTCGACCAATTCGTCAGTGCACGTCTGCTCGATCGATACCCGCAGCTCTATCGTCTGAGTCAATCCGGCGTCTTCTTTCGCATGCACAGTTTTTGGTCCTGGGTCGCTAACGGCTTCTATCATTCCCTGATATTGTACTTTGGTAGCCAGGCCATCATCCTGTACGACTGGCCGCAATGGGATGGCCGCAATGCAGGCCACTGGGTCTGGGGCACCGCTTCCTACACCGCCAACCTCGCCACCGTACTCCTCAAAGCTTCCCTGATCACAAATATCTGGACTAAGTACACGTTCCTCGCCATTCCTGGTAGCTTTCTGCTGTGGTTCATCCTGATGCCGATATACGCCATTGTCGCGCCCAAGGCTGGTATCAGCCACGAGTACATTGGCGTCATCGAAAGACTTTTCCCGGACCCCAGATTCTGGGCGATGGTAGTCGTCTTGCCGCCACTTTGTCTGGTCAGAGACTTTGCGTGGAAGTACGCGAAGCGCATGTACTTTCCGCAGGCGTATCATCATGTGCAGGAGATTCAGAAGTATAATATCCAGGATTATAGACCGAGGTACGTCGAGTTTACCCAACCGAATTTGTGTGAATGGATGGTTGCTAATAATGTGACAGGATGGAACAATTCCAAAAAGCTATCCGCAAGGTCCGACAAGTACAGCGTATGCGCAAGCAGCGCGGGTATGCGTTTAGTCAGACGGACGAGAGTCAGGCGCGTGTGTTGCAGGCGTATGACACGACGGTTGCGCGAGGAAGATATGGCGAGTTGGAGAGTAGTCGGCGGTGAGAGATATGAGTTGTTGAATTATTCATTGGGGCGTTTTAATGGACTTGGAGTAGATGAGGAGTATGTGGTATGAACATATTTTCCTACCACTATACTATACACTTGCTCTCACACATACATCTACCACTTGCCACCCTTCTTCTTCTTCCCCTTGACTTCTTTCTTAACCTGCGTCGGCGCACTCCCCTTCTCCTCGCTCACCACCCCACCCTGCGTCAGCCCCTCGGCCCTCTTCTTCCCCTTCCTCCCCTTCGGCCGGTAGTAGCTCCGATCGCGCATCGGCAGCCACCGCTCCTCATCCATCTTCTTGCCCTCGACGTACTCCTTGGGCACACGCGCTTTGCGCAGGCGCTTCGCGCGCGCATGCACGGGCTTGGTCGGCGCGAGGCTGCGCTTGCGCGCCACGTCGTTGGTCTGCGTGCTTTGCGGCACACCAGCGGATTCCAAGGCCGCGGCGTCCATGTCCGCGATCAGGCGCGAGGCTTCGGGCAAATACGCCAGTAAATCCGCGGGTATGTCCTGCGGAGAGGAAATACTCCACGCGGCCACCAGCCCGGCAACAGCAGCTCTGTCCTCGTTGTCCTGGTCGTACAAGCTCTTGAAGATCTCGCCTGCCTGCTTGACGTTGTCGGGGTTGTGCGTGTCGAGCAGCGCGGTGCCGGCGGCGACCATGAGGGCTTTCGACGGCGCTTGGGTCTGCGTGCGCCAGTACTCTGCTGCAGCTGCGAGTTGTGCTTTTGCGGCGCCGGGGCGGGATTGAGTGGCATACAAGGCGACGAGGGAGGCGATGAGGCCCGGGGCGAAGCGGACGTCTAGATCCGACGCGGACCCAGAGTGCTCGAGGCGCTTGAAGAAGGACTCGAGCAGGTGGGTGGCGGCGGCGTAGTTGTTAGTCAGGACGTAGAGGTGTGTGATGGTGAGGAGGAGGCCGACGTCGGTGGGGCGCTTTTCGAGTAAGGGGACGATTTCCTTGAGGGCGGATTTTGAGGTCTCAGCGTTGCGGGCGTGGGCGGCGGCGTTGAGGACAGCGGCCATGTTGACCAAGGGTGCGAGCGAGGGTGCTGGGGTGGCGGAGATGACTTTTTCGGTGGACGATGCGACGCCTGCGACTTTTTGGGAGAGCAGAGAGATGACATATTCGTCTTGTTGGAGGATGTTGGACTGGAAGGAGAAGTGCTGGTCTGTGACGGGGGGCTTTGGTGAGGAATGGAAGAGGCGGTGGGAGCGATATGGGTTCGAGAGCTCTTTTGATGCGGCGATGCTGTTGACCTGGGCAATGTAGCGGGTGGATAGCTCCTTGATTCTGTGGTTGTTAGCTACTGTCGAGAGCTTGTATATGCACAACGTACTCTGCGATTGGGATGTCCGAAGCCAGCGCCTCTGCCTCGTCAATCTTGCCCAGCTGCGTCAAAACGTAGACCTGCTGCACTGTAATCGGCATCAGTTCTGCCTGCTTTTCCGACTCGCTGAGATCCGACGCCGCATTGCAAAGGTCTTTGGCTCTCTTCAAGCACACTTCAGCTTGTGCCAACTCGCCCCGCGATATGCTTCCGCACGCTGCATTGAAAGCAGTCTCAAAGACCTCTAGATCCTCACGTGTGGGCTTCTTCTTCTGCGCCAGCTCGCCCTGGCCCGTCCACTCCAATTGTGCGTCAACAGCACCCGAGTTGATGCGGATATCGTATTCTTCGTCTTCGACGGGTTGGATGGCTAGCTCCTTGTATATTTTGGCAGCTTGCGCGAAGTTTTCCGACCGGTATGCCTGCGCCCGTTAGCCACCGTGTTCTCTCTGCTCCATTGCCTGCGCCACGTACAGCCTGCGCAAGCATGTGCTTCGATCCGCGCCCGCCATTTGCGCCTGAAGCCTCAGCGACTTCTACAGCTTTCGCGGCATTGCCCGTCTTGTACAGCGCATATGCATATTCGAACGACGCCTTCTCTTGCAATGCTTTTGTGTTCTCAAACACTTCTAATGCATCCTCATAGCGGTCCAAGTTGAGCAGAGCTATTGCCTTCACGTGGTGTGCCTCAATGTCTGTTTTTGACTTCTTGATTGCGCCATTGGCAGCTTTGAGGACCTCGTCGTGGTCCTCTAGAGAAGCTTGTGCGAGGAGTGAGGCGAGGGATTTTGCGGATGCGGCCATGATCGAGGGTGTTATATCGTGTTATCCATGGGCAGATCTGCAGAGCGTCCGGATTGGTGGTGGGAAGGGGGTGGGCGCAGGCGATTGTGGATGTGTGGACGGCTTGTTGGAGCACGCGGGGATGAAGTGGGATGTCGGACTTTCGCCTAAACCTCCCTCGGCGCCATCCGTAGGGCTGAAGCTGAAGATCAAGACAGCGACCTTTGCAATCATGCCATTGCCAGTATTTAGAGCAATCGGATTCGTGACATGAGGACATTGTTATTTTATATGCATACGGTGCCTCGAAGTCGATCAAGCTGTAGGCTGAAGCGACATATCTAAATTGTTTTTAAGCTAAACACGCGTGTTCACGAGAATCATTTTTTGTACATTGCGATCTAATTTACAAGTATGACAATTTTCAGTTGTCGTGTTCCACCAACATGGGCAGAGCCTTTTTACATCTACCTGGTATAAAACGCCATATCCATGATTCAACCAACGCCAACGCTATGCAGAATTTCAATTCACATCCTCAAACTCGTCCTCTTCACTCTCATCTCCACCTTCACCGTTTGATGCCGCTGGCGTCGCTGCATTGGAAGGTGTGGGTGCGGCCGAGGATTCAAGCTTCACGCGCTTTGCGTCAGGAACCGTGCTTGGGGTGCCTACAGCGACATCTTCGAACTCGTCATCGTCATCATCGTCGTCGTCATCGTCCTCCGCGTCTTGGTTGTTTTTCCTTCGTTCAGCCTCTATTTGAGCAAAGACGTCGTCCAGGTTCGGACCAGCGCCCGCAGCCTCAGGGGCTTCTGTCTTGATGAGCGTCGAGTCTGTGCCGTTTGACTCTTCCTTGACAGTGGTAGTAGTGCCGTTTGCATCTTTGATCACAGTAGAGCGAACGTGCCACTCCGGAAGCTGGTTTTGCGTGTCAGTCTTGGCTTTCCGTGCCTTCTCAGCTGCGCGCTGCTTCTCGTTCTGCTCAGCAGTGGAGCTGATCTGGATGCTGATCTTCTCTGGGCCAGTGTCTATGCCCCTGACAGCCGTGGGTCTCGCGACAACAGTCTCGACGACTTCGTGTCTTGTACCAGGGTCGATGTTCTTGTCGCGCGGCAGGTCAATCTTCGCATCAACTGCGTCCTTGCCCTCTACGTGTGGAATCTTCATTTGATCTATCTCAGCCATCAGGTTCAAGAGCGGACTAAACATCTTGTTGAACTTTGCGGGAGTATCGTCCGCCATATCATCGGCCTGACCACCAGCATCGATCTCGTCCAGTGGATGACCGCACCTCAAGCACAGGAACCCGCTCGATTCAGCTGACGGTTCCGGGTCGATGCTGTTTAGGACGTCCATGGTTGTGTATTGGGAGCGGCAGCGCGCGCACTTGAGCTCAGCTTTCTCGGCAGTGGGCTTCGCATTTTTCTTGACCATCTCGTCAATCTTGTGGATCTTGTACTTGCAGGCATCGATGGCGCGTCGGTAGTCTATGTAGTAGTACTCGCGGCTGGTCTGCTTCGTTGCGCCCTCGCGCATGACTTGCTGCGTGTATCTGCGCCAGTCAGTGCTGCTTACCAATCGCAAACGTGATACCTACACAGCACACATGCCTGCCTCCTTGAGCTTTCCCACAATCTTGCCCACGTGCTTTGTGTTCTTGCCAGCTTCGAGAACAAGGACGAGGTCGTTGACGGGCAGCGCGCCGTGGTAGCAGAGCGCATCCATGACGACGACGTGCTCGATCTCGTAGAACATGCGCACTACAGTCCGCACGAGCTGCTTGGCCGTCTCGATGGGGTCCTTCATGGTGGGTGAAGCTCGCGGGTGCGCGTGCAGGCAGCGGTGGCTTTGTTCTATGCGCCGGCGGCTGTTGCTCGAGGACCGTGGTCAGGGTGAGTGGGGGACTGAGTTCCACGCTTGCGGCAGTCTCCGTACTATGACTTTCACGTGCCCTCGGGGTATTTAGAGGGTGGATGTTGAAGGGAGGATGCGAGAGATGCAAGCGTAGGAGGTAAAGGCCGCAGTAGCTGTGGCGCAGGCAGCACTAGCGTATCGATAAGTTTCGAGAAAATCAAAGGAAGCTCTCCAGGTCCCCACTTTAGCTCCAGCTGCTCTCACTTTTCTCCCCACCACATGTTTGCGCGCCTCACACCGTGGAGCAAGCTGCCCCGGAAAGTCCAATCGCAGCCATGGCCGACAACGACGGCCCCCGCGGTGACAATGGCTCGTCGAATCGCGACAGGAAGCGCAAATGGGAGGATCGCGGCGGCGGCAAGCGGGGAGGCAGAGGCGGTCGATCCCTTCAGCACGGCAGCCGTCCGGACAAGAAGAGAAATATGGGGCGTAAGGAGCATAAGTGAGTTCCGCGCACGCCTGCAAATGCACGGCTCTAACTAAGCAGAACCGCACAACTAGACCGCCGAGGCCGCAATGCTGAACAGCAGGACAAAAACAAG
Source organism: Parastagonospora nodorum SN15 (assembly GCF_000146915.1). NCBI lineage: Eukaryota > Fungi > Ascomycota > Dothideomycetes > Pleosporales > Phaeosphaeriaceae > Parastagonospora > Parastagonospora nodorum. Next base: position 504,567 of record NW_001884572.1, on the reverse strand, counting down.
GACCATGAGGAGAAGGGCGAGAACGAGAAGCCGGCTCTTCCCGCCGCCTTCCCAGCTGAAGAGGTCGAGGCAGAGGAGCGCAGGCCGAAGCGCAAAGTCGCAGTCATGATCGGCTACTCGGGCACTGGCTACAAGGGCATGCAAATCGACAACAAGCAGAAGACCATCGAGGGCGACCTCTTCACCGCATTCGTTGCTGCCGGTGCGATATCGAAAGCGAACGCCGACGACCCCAAGAAGTCCTCGCTCGTCCGATGCGCCCGCACCGACAAAGGTGTCCACGCTGCTGGCAACGTCATCTCCCTGAAGTTGATCATTGAAGAGGAAGACATTGTCGAGAAGATCAACAGCCACCTCTCGGAGCAGATCCGGGTCTGGGGCATCCAGCGGACCACCGGGTCATTCAGCTGTTACCAGGCGTGCGACTCGCGCTGGTACGAGTACTTGATCCCCACGCACGCATTTCTTCCACCTCACCCGTCAAGTTTCCTCGGGAAGAAGCTGGAGGAGTATGCAGAGAAGGAAGGCGATATGGATGCATACCGCGCAAGACAGGCCGAAGTAGCCAACTTCTGGGCAGAGACCGAGGAGAAGTACATTAAGCCTATTCTGGACAGCTTGGATGACTCGATACGTCCGCTCGTTCAGGACGCTCTGTACACACAGGATTCGGTCGATGCGCCCCCAGGTGATCCCTTGATCGATGCGTCTATTGACACAGCAGGCACGGAGCCCGCACCACCCAAGGAAGAGGCTGCCGAAGAGACGGCAAAGCCCGACGCTGGCGAGCCAATGAACGTTGACAAGCCTGAGGATGAAGTGAAAGATATGGTGGATGCCATTCAACAGCAGGAGCCGAACTTGACCCTCGATTCTGAGACCGATGGCTCGGTCCCCCTACCTTCAAAGACCGTCCACGTTTCTCCCTTAGAAGAAGCCGTGAAGGCGCTCAAGGCAGCCTACTTATCCGCAAAGAAATCCTACCGCATTTCTCCGGAGCGACAAGCCCGTGTCCAGGCAGCTCTTAACAACTACCTCGGAACGCGCAAGTACCACAACTACACCGTCCAAAAGAAGTTCAGCGACAAGTCCGCACAGCGATACATCAAGAGCTTCAAAGTGGCGCCGAAGCCCATCATTATCAACGATACGGAGTGGCTAAGCCTGAAGGTGCATGGTCAGAGCTTTATGATGCATCAAATCAGGAAGATGGTAGGCATGGTTGCGCTGACTGTGCGTTGTGGCTCGAACCCCGACATCATGATTGAGAGCTTTGGCAACACAATTGTGCGGATACCCAAGGCCCCGGGTCTGGGACTGCTTCTCGAGCGCCCCGTGTTCGATTCGTACAACGAGAAGTCGGCCAAGCAGGCTGGACGTGAGAAGGTCGACTTCAACAAGTACAACGACAAGATCGAGGAGTTCAAGGAGCGGGAAATTTACCAGCGCATCTTCCGGGAAGAGGCGCAGGGTAATCAGTGAGTCTATACCATACCATACCATCTTTCTCATGCTAACAATGGCTAGGTTCAACGCCTTCTTCACACATCTTGACAACTACAAGGACCCGCAATTCCTGTATCTGACGTCTGGTGGCGTTGAAGCGACCAAGAAGAGTCTCGGGAACAAGTCGGCCCAGGCCAAGTATGAGGAGGACTCGGAGGATGAAAATGCAAGCGGCGGAGAGGGATAGAGGCATTGTTCGAAAGTCACGCCGATGCTGTTGGCTGTGATTTTGGTCGCTCAAAAGCACTTGATACCCCGTGAACATGAATGAGATCATTCTTCAGTGAGCCGTTGAAATCAGCAATGTGATGTGGAGTGGTGAGGTGAAGCCAAAACGCAGTGAGATTCGATGCCCTAATTATTATCGTGGTAATATTGTTGAGGGTCCAAGCTGAAGGTGGATCATCGGAGTTGGCGCGGGAGAGCTCTAATCTTTTCAGCAACCACCAAACATCGTCCCTCTACCACAATCCCCGCTACCTCCACACCGGTATCGCCATGCTGTCACGGACATTCAGGCGAAGCATTGCGTCGCCCCTCCGACGCAATGTCGCATCTCCCCTCGCGACCCGCCCGGCCTTCAGATGCGTGACCACCGACGCGGCTTCATCGCACGCCGACCGGGAAAACGTGCCCACGGTAAGAAGGAGCTCTTATACACTGCGCCGACACGCGCGCACCTGGAGCAGATGGCTGACAGTCTGTAGGAGGATGACAAGCCCTTCGAGGTGCCGCCTCTCCGATGAGGCTTTCGAGACATACGAGCTCGACCCCGCCGCCATACACGCTCGAGGTCACCAAGAACGAGTTGAAGAAGATGTACTACGACATGGTTCGCCGTGAGGTAGAGCACGCCCAATACAGATGCGGGAGTGCATTGTTCTAATCATCCACGCAGACGCATGGAAATCGCCGCCGACAGACTCTACAAGGAGAAGAAGATCCGCGGTTTCTGCCATCTGTCGACCGGCCAGGAGCCCGTCGCTGTCGGTATCGAGCACGCCATCGAGCGCGAGCACCACCTTATCACCGCCTACCGCTGCCACGGCTTCGCTCTCATGCGCGGCGGCACCGTCAAGTCCATCATCGGCGAACTGCTCGGCAGGAGAGAGGGTATCGCATACGGCAAGGGTGGATCCATGCACATGTTCGCCCCCGGCTTCTACGGTGGAAACGGTATCGTCGGTGCTCAGGTCCCCGTCGCCGCTGGAATCGCCTTCGCCTGCCAGTACGAGAACAAGAAGAACGTGACGCTTGCGCTGTACGGAGACGGTGCTTCCAACCAGGGCCAGGTCTTTGAGGCGTACAACATGGCCAAGCTGTGGAACCTGCCCATCATCTTTGGCTGCGAGAGTCGCGTAGATCTCGATAGTTAGTTTCGTGGGGTTGAAGCTAATAGACAACAGACAACAAGTACGGTATGGGAACCGCTGCCAACCGCTCCTCCGCCATCACCGACTACTACAAGCGCGGCCAATACATCCCCGGTCTCAAGATCAACGGCATGGACGTCCTCGCCGTCAAGGCCGCCGTCAAGTACGGCAAAGAATACGCTGCCGCCGGCAAGGGCCCGCTCGTCTATGAATACGTCACCTACCGCTACGGAGGCCACTCCATGTCCGACCCGGGAACGACTTACCGCGTAAGCCTTTCCTTGCATGTTCTTTTCTAGACTCAATATAGTTGCTGACAGCGATTGCAGACCCGCGAGGAAATCCAACGCATGCGCTCCACAAACGACCCCATCGCCGGCCTCAAGCAGAAACTCCTCGACTGGGGTATTACCTCTGAGGAAGAGCTCAAGTCCATCGACAAGCAGGCGCGCTCCGAAGTCGACGCCGAGGTCGCCGAGGCCGAGCAGATGGCGCCCCCAGAGGCGACGGGCAAGGTACTGTACGAGGATATCTACGTACGCGGCAGCGAGCCCGAGTTCTTGAGGGGACGTATTCCCGAGGAGAACTTTTACTACAAGGAACATGACATGGGCGGCGAGAAGGAGCCTGTTGCGAGGACGTCGTAGATGATGATGGATGTGGGGGTTCTTTTAGAGTGTAATTCTATGAATCATGCTTCTTGAGAGAGACATGTATGCTGTATTTTGACCGAGTTTGTTCTCTCTGATATTCAACGAGCTGATTTCTGTGACGTCTTCATCTCATACATTTTCCTTCGCTATCATACACTACCCTCGTATAAAATTTACGCTGCAGCATCGAGATACTTCTGCTGCCCAGCAAAGAAATCCTTACTCGCCTGACACCTCTCGCTCGTACACTTCGGACACCTGAGCTGCATCTGCTGACTCGTCGCCTTCCCGCTGTCCAAATGCTTTTTCGCAATATCAGCCAGTGCCTCAATAAAGACGGGGCTATCGTTCAAGCTATCCACTCTCCTAACACCTTCATGGCCCTCGGCGTCCTCGCCGATGACCTCCTTGTCCAGTTCGTACAGCGTCTCGATGTGGTCTGAGGTAAACGCGATCGGGATGAGCAACATGTCCGTCTGCCCTTTCTTCATGTACTCTTTGACAGTGTCGGAGGTCTGCGCGCCTAACCATGGTTGGGGCCCGACTTGACTCTGCCATACGAGGCGGTACTTGTTCTTCATGCCCAGGCGCGACATGACTGCATACACCGTTGCCGCAACCTCCGCGGGGTACGGGTCGCCGCGGTTCACGACCGTCATGGGCAGCGAGTGTGCGCTGAACAGCAGCACCACGCCGTCTCGTCGCTCAGCGGGGTACTCGGCAAGTTTGGCCTCGATGTGGCGCGCGAAGGCTTCGACGAGGCCCGGGTGCGCGGGCCAGCGGTCAATCACAGACCATTTGATCGCGCCTTCAGCTTCGCCGTCCTTGCCCTCGAGGCGGGTCCGCCATTTCCAGAGTTCGTTGAGCGAGGAGCCCGTCGTGGAGCACGAGTATTGCGGGTACTGTGTGAAAGCGACAGCTCTGCCTCCATTGCCGCCGCCAAATCCATCCGCCAGCAGTTTCTTGTACGTGTCTTCTGTAAGCGGGTTTGCATATCTAAATGCGACATAGGGCTTGTGCGGCGCAGTTTCGGGGCTGGTTTTGTCGAGGATCTTGCACATTTCTGCGGCTTGGAATTCGCTCCATTTGCGGATGGGCGAACCGCCGCCAATTTCTGCGTATTGTTTTTGGATCTTGGGGGTGCGACGGCGGGCAATGTAGGGGCCAATGTAGTTTTGGAGGGGGCCGAGAGGGATCAGGTCCTTGTCGGCCTGGTGTCTGGTGTTAGGATTGAAGAATGGTGGAGGTGGGAGTGACGGACAAATAACATGGACAGAAAGCCATGGACTTCATCGGTTGTCGAGGGACCACCCATGTTCATGAAGACCATGGCTGTAGGACCTTTCGATCCGGTCGCGACATCTTGTTTGACTGGGGCGACCGTCGCGTTGCCTCTCCGGAACTGCAGTGAATACGCCGAGAATGCCGGTGTTGAGACTGCCGATGTAGCTCTGTTCGCCGCGCGGGCCAGAGGTGTGCGAAGCGCCATTGCAAAGATCAATGGACAGAAAAGAGTCAAGTCTGGTCGGAAGCTTATGGGAGGAGCTTATGGGAGGAGAAGGACACCGAGGCCCATAGGGAATTTAGTTTGTATGGCACTTCTCTAGCCAATGGCGGTTGCTACGTTTCCAGATGGATGACATAGTGATCTGACGCTAGGCCTGAATCGCCCAAGCACTTGCGGCATTCGCAGGAGCGCTGCACGTGTTTTCGCGTGAGGCAGGCGCGTCACCTTTGGGCAAGTGCGACTGGTGCCTGGCGGGTTTGTTCGAGATATACATCCCACAACCACGCTCGCTTTCTTTAGTGTTTTGTGTTGCGATCGCGCTCCGGTTTCAACTTCACTGGGCTGGCTCAAACTTGATAATCGACGCTGTCAACTCTTGATCAACTCATATACGCGCATTCGTCCAAAGCGCGTCAGCATGGCAGATACGCAGGACAATCGGCCAGGCGAGGAAGAGGATGACGACGAGGAGATTGATGAATCGGTAGGACTCAATTCCATGGCCAGCTCAAGCTGCATTCTCACAACTTGCAGGCGTACAAGACTATGAAAGATGCCGTCCTCTTCGCCATCGATGTCAGCCCCTCCATGCTCGAACGCCCGCCCAAGACCGAAGACAAGAAAGCAGATCGGGACTCGCCCACTTCGGCTGCACTCAAATGCGCCTACCAGCTGATGCAGCAGCGGATCATCTCGAATCCAAACGACATGATGGGCATACTGCTGTTTGGCACAGAGAAGACAGACCTCAAAGACGGCGACAGCACGTTCCAGCACTGCTACCTGCTAGCTGACCTGGACGTGCCATCGGCGCAGGATGTGAAGCGGCTGCGAGACTTGGTCGAGGACGAGGAAGAGGCAGAGCAGATTCTGAAGCCTGCGAAAGACGGCGCAAGCATAGCAACAGTGCTGTTCTGCGCCAACCAGATCTTCACAACCAAAGCACCCAACTTCTCCTCAAGACGGCTCTTCCTCGTCACCGACAACGACTACCCAGTCAACGTCAAAGCGGATAAGGACACAGCAGTCACTCGCGCGCGTGACCTGTATGATCTCGGGTGCACTATCGACCTCTTCCCCATCTCACAACCAGACCAAACCTTCGATCGCTCGCGCTTCTACGACGATCTCGTATACCCCACATCGCCGTCTGATCCAGATGCACCCATTGCAGTAGCGACGACGACAAAGGTCGCAAAAAGTGGCGAGGGCATAACGCTGCTCAAGCAGTTGATCTCGTCGATAAACTCAAAAGCCACGCCGCGCCGCGCTCTGTTCAGCCTGCCCCTCGAGTTGGGCCCGGACTTACGGATAGGCGTGAAAGGCTACATCTTGATCAAGCGTCAAGAACATGCCAAATCATGCTACGTCTGGGTCGGCGGAGACAAGCCACAAATCGTCTCCTCGTCAACGTCACACATGGCCGATGACACAGCGCGTGTGGTTGAGAAGACGGAGCTACGCAAGGCATACAAGTTTGGAGGCGACGCCATCACCTTCACACCAGACGAAATCATCAAGATCAGACAAGCCTTCGGCGACCCCATCATCCGCATCATCGGCTTCAAGCCCATATCCTGCCTCCCCATATGGACAAACACCAACAAAGCAACCTTCATCTACCCTTCAGAAGCAGACTTCATCGGCTCCACCCGCGTCTTCTCTGCCCTCCAGCAAAAACTCCTCAAGTCCAAGAAAATGGGTCTCGTCTGGTTTATCGCGCGCCGCAACGCTGCCCCCATCCTCAGCGCCCTGATCCCCGCCGAAGAACAAACCAACGAAGACGGCGAGCAGGCCATGCCACCTGGTCTCTGGCTCGTGCCCCTGCCCTGGGCAGACGACATACGCCAATTCCCCTCGCCCGCTGCCGACGTGCTCAAAACCACCGATGCGCTCACAGACAAAATGCGCATCATCATCGAGCAACTACAACTTCCCAAGGGCGTGTACGACCCGGCTAAATACCCGAACCCAGATCTCCAGTGGTTCTACCGCATACTGCAGGCTATGGCGCTCGAGGAAGAATTACCCGAGAAACCAGACGACAAGACGATGCCCAAGTTCCGACAAATCGACAAGCGCTGTGGCGAATACATCACCGAGTACGGCGCGGAGTTCGAAGCGGCGTTTGCTCAACTCGCCGTCTCTACATTCCCGCATCGCGGGAAGCGCGCGTCTGCGGACCCAGGCGACGACAAGCCTGCGCCTAAGCGTGTCAAGAAGGAGCCGAAGGTCAAGGAGGAAGGGGAGGATGACGAGGGACTCACGGATGAGCAGATGGCGACGGTTAATAATAAAGGGCAGATTAGCAAGCAGACTGTTGCGGTGCTGAAGGCGTGGTTGAGTCAGAGGGGGGAGAGCACGAGTGGGAAGAAGGCGGATCTTGTGGAGAGGGTGCAAGGGTATCTTGAGGGGAAGGGGCTTTGATGAGTATCCAGGCTGGAATTAGGTTGGCGGAGGGGAACGAAATTATGATTGGAATGATCTGAAATGGCGTGGAACTGTGTCTTGTGTTAGGAGTCACTTGACCTGGACACTTCCTTTTTCTACGCATGCAATATGACACAGAAGCCATGCACGAAAAGGTCTGGAATAAACATGATTTGACATGATCCACATGATTATCTGCTCCACTTATGCTTAGACTCGGCTTCATGTCCTTGAAATGTTCTTTCTTGCCCAAACTCCTTCTCCCGTCATGTACACATGTCGCTACAATGCTTCCTTGACAGCTACATCTAGTGTCCGCCTATTTCTTTCCCCATCTTATCATTCGACTTACGAACTCTTGAAATTTTGTGTCTGCTTGTACAAGAAAGCCAAATCTACGATACTTCACAGAGCGACGATTGACTCCGTTTGGGAGTGTTCATATTGGTCCCCTTGGTCGTTTCACTTCATTGATCTCAATTTCCTCGTCTTCGAGTCTTCAGTTGTCACAACGCCGTACCTACCACGTAGGAGAGATCTAATGGCCAGTGCCGCGGAGAGGCCATACCAGATCATGCACATCCCAACTCGTGTATTCCAGTTCTCTTCATCCATGAATATGTATTTGACTCACACATGGCGTGCGTTGCCAATATGCACCCTAGTCATTGACACACGTCACATCAGAGGGCGCAACTCCCGCCCCACCATAGAAGGGCAAAAGGGGCGCAAAAGGGCGTGGTACATCAGAGAAAACGTTCTTGTATTACTCGCAAAGACTATGTATATAAAAGGGAAGGCTCCTGTGACTTATTTTGAATGTGATCAAAGGGAAAAAAGGAAAATTTACCAAAATGTAACGTATGGATAATGTGTGTTCGTGGAGTCGTTAGTACCTTGCTTCTTTCTCCTCTTCTTTGCCAAATTGTTGCTTTCTCGAACGCTGCCACCTACCGAATAAAAAGACTCAAACAGCTCGACGGAACTGCAGACTGCCAGCATCCCAAGTGCGTTGAAGCCAGGACGACAGACAATCGGGATCCCATACGCCAAACACCCAAACCCAAACAAAAAAACCCCCGCAGAATAAGAAAGCGAAACGTTCATGTTGAAACAGACGTATCAGAAAGAAGAGAAAACGTATGGGATCCCTCGTCGTAAGCTATCCATCGCCCATGCTGCCTCACTATTAGCAATCACATTCACCTGTACAATCTCCAACACGGAAGGAACACTTACCGATGCTAATGCATACCCCAGCCTCAACACGCGCTCCATCCGACTCTTCACCGTACTAGCCAGCTCCAAATACCGCTCTTCCTCATCGTGTTCGCGCTCAAACCACTTCTTCGGGAAATACCCATGCGCCCAGATCAAGCCGCGGACAAGGTAGTCCTCGGGTAGCGGCAGTTCGTCGCTCCGCTCGCCTTCGTTGGGAAAGACGGGGGAAGAGAACAGGGAGTCGGTGGTTTGGGTTTGGATCTGAGACTGGATCTGGCTTTCGGTCTTGATCAGCGTGTTGAGGAAGGCGACGAGTTCGGCCCAGGGCGTGTCGGTGACAAGGTGGGAAACGTATTTGTTAGAGGCGAAGGTGCTGACGAATGATAGCATGATGTGCACGTGGGGAAGAACGTTTTTGTCGCCGATGCGTCGGAGGGCTAGGGCGAAGGTGTCGAAGGTGAGTTTCTTGGCATGTTCGAAATGGGGCTGCGAGCAGAGTGAGTTGACTGTGGACAGGAGTTCATTTTCGGGGACAGATGGTGGTGTTGGGTCCTGCTGGTCCGCTGGTGATGCGGTGCGAAGTTGCTCTTCCGGCGCTGCCGGGTTGTTCTTCGCCTTGGCGACAAGCTCGGTGAGAAAGACCTGTCGAAATGAATTATCATCTACACCGTAGTTGAACCAGCCAGCTATATTGGTGACAGCGATATAAACGCCTTGTTCCTTCCATTTGGCTGTCACCCTGCCAATATGGTTGTCGAGGTTGTCGAGGAACTCGGTCGTTGCTTGTTTAAAGTCATCAAGAGACAGCTTCTCGAAAAGAAGAGCATGCGCTTTGATGTAGTTAGTATCGATGGGAAGAGCATGCGAGTACGTTGCCGCGGCACGTCCCAGAATCGGATCTAGTAGGGTAAGGATGCTTTCTCGCGCACTCGGAAATGGCTTTACGCAAGTCAAGGACCTCGAATAATAGTACAGCTGCTGGAGCGCATTAGGCCTCGCTAGGATGGCAAGATGATGGTACAAGCGCCCAACTGTTGGGTTCTTGTCAGCAGCCTTGGTGTCTGCACTGGGGTTAGTTCAATGCACTTCAGTACAGATTACAGCAAACCATACACCAGGAGCGTGCCACGCCAGCCCAAGTCTCCCTATCTCGGATATCCTCATCTTCAATAGCCATACGATATCGTCCGAGATCACCCAAGCATTCGATCCAAGTATCTTCAAAAGCTGGCACAGTCTCGTAAAGCAAGGCCATCATCTGGTAAGCCAGGTAGATAAATGCCAACATGTAATCAATGCTGTCTGGAAGCCGGCGTCGGAGCAATTCTAGAAAGGAATGGATCCCGTGTTTCCACATGCGAGCTGGCATAGAATACTTAGCTGCCAGACGACGAAGTGCTGGTGAGGCCGACGGGTGTTGGCTCGCCAGAAAGAAATCGTGGTGTTCATGGAGCAAAGTACGGTGTAACGCAATTAAGGCTTGCCAGTGATCCGAGGCAAGTTTATGGTTTGGGTCTGAGGGATCTTGTGCAGCAGCAGCCTGGGCTCTGTCTACATGTATGCACTTGGTCTCTACCATTGTCAATCCAGCGTATATGGACTTGACTTCTGATGCAAGTTGCTCTTGAGAAATTGGCCTACTATCTGGCTGCAAGAGCAGGCCTGGGTATCGTGGGTCATATCGTTGTAACTCAATCAAGCCCGGTTGTCGAGGAGGATATTGCGCCTTAGGAGCTGTCCGATGAGGCAAAGGACGAGACGGCGACTGGAGCTGAGAAGGCTTGAATTGACTACTTTTAGTGGCATCACGAGACCAATCACTATGAGCCCCTGGGGCTGATCGCTGAGGTGATCCGGCTTTGGGGGAAGCCTGATTAGGGTCGAATAAGCGTGCAGCATCTGGTCTTCGGGCACGTTCTGGTACTACCGAATGCGGAATGCTTCGATTGTAGTCGGCATCGACCACTTCCACGTGAGTTGGAGCCTTGCGGCGTCCATGGCCCTCGGACTCCGCCGGCCGCTTCTTGCCGGAGTAGGGTGATGACTGACGTGATTTATCTTCTGGTTCAAGTGATAGATTCGTAATATCTGGCGCAGAGCCGCCTCCGACTGTGGCTTCTATTGACGGATCCGTTCTTCTATTACGACGTCAGCTGAAATCTGTGGCGCGTTTTAGGCGGCACTTTGCCTTCTCTCACCTTAATTTTAGCACAGCTTTCTTCAGCTTCTCTTTCGCTTGACTTGGCTTGAGGTCCGCAATTTCCGAAGGATGATCATCTGAAGCATGGTCGTACAGCTGATCGATGTCCTGGAACATGCGGCCGTGGTGGCCTGGATATGGACATGGTAGTGCACCTGACAGTGGGTAATCCGCCTTCCCTTGCGTGCGCAATGCATTGACAAATTTCGATTGTATGTCGATATTAACCGCGTCCATTTCAAAGGCCTGATCCCTCAGGTGTAGTTCTCAATTTCCACGTTGAACCGCTGGATTGGGCGGTTGTTGGGTGATGTCGAGCGGAAAGATATGACTCGCCCAATCATTAGCGCCAAGACTCGGGATTTCGCAGGACACTCTATTGGTCCAATTCCGTCAGCAGCGCACAACAACGTGTAGAACAACCAGAATTTCGCAAGGACGTACAGTTGTTGAGTTGTCTGAAGATACGCCGCTAGGAAATATGCTTGATGAAGAATGTGTTGCAAGCTGAACAGAAAACATGGAAGAAGGATTGAATGAGGAAGCAACCGGGTTGCTAGAACGTGTCGATAGCGCCTACGTGTTGCGAATGAAGTCTTTATAGGGTGAAGCTATGTCCAAGTGCTACGATGAGCCTGGACAAACCCTCCATGCACCATACGTCCTCCACAAAGCGGGGCCATGTGTGTCGAGCTTGAGGCTCTGTGGCCGCCCAGCAGGCAACAAGGCAACCACTAGCAGGGGTACACAGGCAGATGTGACCGGTCTCATAATGCCCGCTGCTGGAGGGATCGGGCAACTTTCATTGTCTGCGTCCTCCGCAGAACTTACTCACATCGCATGAAAAGATAAGGCACAAGCCATTCCTTTTAGAGCTCGTGCTTTCTTGGGGTCCGCATCGATGTACTCTCTTACATGAAGCGTTTTGTCTCTCCCCAGGGCTACCTACTTCCGTCGCTGTATGGCGTGAAAACGATAATAATGGCTTCGCAATGATTACTCCGATGGTCCTAATAAATTCCCGAGGTCTTGCCTCCTTTCTGCCTATTAAGTGGGCAGCACAGATTCATGACTTGTGAACAGGGTTCCTGCGGCACCTTGTCATCGCCGACATCACTTCAACCTCGACGCAACAACATCACAAACATGTTCTCGTATCTAGTGACAGTGCGTAAAAAAACTGTTAGGAATCACGACCCTAGCTCCATCTCTGTTGATAAACCCACGATTGCTTTATAACTGATCATGGGCTCACTTCTTTTGTTTTCGCTACCTCATTCGCCAGCAAAATCGATTGCATTCCGACTCTTTGCCCATCACTCTAGATAATGTATTCATTGTACCCTGTGGATGGTGAGAGGAAGATGGGTTGGGCTTCTACAGCTTGGTCTCGAGACACCCGAGAACATGTCATGTACTGCCACAATGCACTTTGAGGCATGATGACTTTGGAAGATAGCCAGCTGAACTCACGTCTCGTAGGTTATCCGTATGCACGCATGCAAGTACCTATCACAATCGCATGCACTGGGTTTCAAGTCTCTTCCCAAGAGGCAACCCGCATCTATGGCGTACTGGAGGCGCTGGGACTATATCGATAGGATTGGGATGCTCCCGATTCCCCGACCAGCGCTTCCATTGAGCCCGATACTCTGGCTTCGCGAGCCACGAGAAAACATTCGTGAGCCTGTGAGCATTCGACAACCCCGACTTGGATACTGCAGAAGCACTGCGCTTACTAGACGCGGTAGGGTCGGGTCGTACGTTGCTAAAAGTGGGATTGTACAACGCAACACCACCGCAAACATTCCTGAGGCTTGGACGACGCAAATGATGCCCGTTGTCACATTGCGACACAATTTCCAATTTATCTGCCTATATTAAGCTGTTCTCTATGCGGTGCTCTATAGTAATATTGGCAGACAGGATCGGTCAGGCCAGGGAGGCGCAAATTCTACCTCATCTCTCGCACAGAAGATTCTCAAGCATATGCCGTTCAGAACGTATGTCTTCTCCCAGGCAACGATGGGCAAATCGACCCCAAATCTCCAGCCCTGGACTTCAACTTGGCAAACAAGATCCGAGCTTCTCAATTCCGCCGATCCCAGACGATATATCCATTGTCAAAGCTTGTCACGGTGAAGCTAACTTTGGGGGCGTGTACCGGAAGTTATCGGTGTGCACATGTGCAGGACAACTTATGAGAGCGAGCTCTGCTTAGACACCACACCAACCATGTCAAGCACACTACGATCATCGTCAATTGAAATCGGTAAATCGATTTCTGATGTTCATGCATCGAACAGTGGTCATGCGCTGATCCTCGCTTGTGAAGTTGGGGGGCTAAAACATGTGTGTTTCTAAGTCTCCAATATCGGTATGAGCGACACAATACATCTGATAAGCTACCGGCAGCAAGACTTTCGAACACCAGGAGAGCTCGCTATCTCACATAAGGCAGTCCAGAGATCCCTCGTCAAGGGACATGGGCCGGGGAAAGATTGCTACCTACTTCTGCACTTTATAAGGCGTTGGACACAATCGATTTGGAACTGCAGGCGTCCATTCGCATTCGTCAGCCGTTCCGAGCAGGTGAACACAATCAGGTAGTAAGTCATGGAGGGTGGTGTTGCGCACTAATTGGGTCAGAATGCAACTTTGACGCCCTTTCCACAGTCGGTATGATGGAAGAAGTGTGCAGCTCCGATCGGTGATCTCCGCAGTCCCACATGTCGCGTTTCTTAGATACAACAATCCGGCAAATGTCCCCGCGAGGCTGTACCGGCGGATTGGAACCACTATAACACGTGCATTGCCGCGCAATGGAGCGAGTTGGACGAGCTCTCTGCCTGACTGTACTTGACTGCTTGCAGCAGATGCATGACCTAGATTTCGGATCGCTGTGGTTGCTTCATTGATATGGCGCCAATGAAATATAATCACAGCAGTTTAGATGCACGACGTGTCTTGGAATTTGCCCTACTCCTCAACGACCTCAGATGACCTGACAGCTCAGCATTGACAACGGCAGATGGCTATTCTATCATGGGTGGAAGATAAGGCAGTAGTGAATATGAAAGCTGAACAAAAATTGCTAGGCTTAGCGCCAGAAGAATTCGAATCGAAGTTGGAAGAAGGGGTTGCCTCAAGCGAGAAAAACTACTGGATAGGAAAATGAAGAAGGCGGGTAACAAGGCTGCAGCACCATCTATGAAGAACTAATCGCACAAGTGGCCAAGGAGGGATCATCGCTTTACATCATCGGTCAAGTATACACTATCAGCCGCCCATTCTTTGCCCTCCATCTCGAATGTTTCAATACCCAGGCGCTCTTCCTGTGCAGGTCTTTAGCCACTGCACAAAGTAATTCTTCCACAGCAGATGCTCACCAACGATGCTCAAACCTACCTAGGCCATGACGGTCACATCTCGGGCGCCTTCATGACCGGCGTTCGTCCAAGTACAATTGCCTTAATGGTATGCCTTTGAGCGCACTTGAATAAGATCTGCTGACCGTCATCGGGCACATCTATGATAATCGCTAGTTATTGATGACGCCATCGGTGTTCAGTAATCTTCGGCTGATCTTATCTCATCCTGACCACTGCCAGTTGATGGTGCAACCCACCTCAAATGTGGTGGTGGTGAAGGGCACCTGTTTAGCAGTGATGGAGTCATGCGACGCGTACGTTTGCGATCATGAGGTCTTTCCGCGGTGATGCGAGAAATGCCTCAAGCTGAATTCTGACCGGACAAATCACTGAAAGAAAGATTAATCACTTGTTCGGACAATGGATCATTGCTGTCCTTGGGCTGGTGGATTTGTTGCGGTGACCACATGCAAGTTTTCCATCAAATTCGTTCTTTCACGGAACATGCTGTACCTTCAAGTTTAATTGGTAGATGCTTTTTTTTCTCGACCAACTCATCTCAGCTTGCACTGCGTTCACTCAGCCCACCTGTCCACGATGGTTTTCGATTGCGAGCGCTGGTGTAACAACTTGAGTCATCAACTATGCCATCACATTAGGCGAATATGCCAACCCCTAATCTAGCTGATCTAAAAAGCTCATATGCATGATGAAGGACGATCGAGGAACGGGTGGCCTGTGTTTCCCGACTGGTACGTAAGCAGCCTCACAATCCCTGCACTTATAGGGCTGAGACATAGCCGAAGGTCCTTCGTTTTCACACAGTTTTGCCTTGAATCCAAGGCGATCATGGTGAGCCTTACGGCACAGTATCAGTCAATACTTTAGCGTCTTGCTGTGCGGCACGTCTTGCATGCTGCCTACTACATTCCTGTGAAAAGGCAACGACTTCGCGGCCCCGAGCCGCTCCTTCGGTCATCCTGAATTTCATCCTAGTCGATACCATGAAAGTGTTCCTCCAGTCTGACTATTTACAGTTCTGGGAGAGTCGAGAATATTACTGGAGTTGAGCTTTTGGCTCGTCCAAAATCTCGGTCGATGCGCGCGGCACTGGCCTATGCTATCCTATCGAATGGATTTGTTCCGAGGTAGAAATTATGTTTGGAGATTTAGCTACCAAGCTTTCGGTCAGAAAATGAGAAGGATTGTGCTCGACGCGGAGCGTGGGGCCTGAATGTGGTCAGGCAGAAGCGCATTGACCGGACCAAGATCGATGCGAGAACAATGTAAATCAGGGCGAACATATTATGGCCAAACCCTTTTGAGGCATTACCTTTATGAGAGAATTGAACTTCTAAATTATAATCACGTTCCAATTATTGCGAGTATGCCACGGCGACACGGCTTGTCAATCCGTCGGGTAGAGCTCCGTCTCTTGGATGTGACCTTCATTTGGCAACCTTTCCCGCATAGCCGGAGCACTATCATACCTTCTACTCTCAGGGAACTTCACTTATCCATGTCGAGTTGAAGCCTCGGTTAATTGTAGGGAAAGAAGCGATTGCCCATATATTGCTCCCGTTTTGGTGCGCGAGCCTTGGGGGCTAAGATACACAGTGGAAGCGAATAGTGAGCCCCCCAAAGATCTCGATGCCCTAAAGAGTTTGAAAGTGGTATTACGGCTGGCTGGAATAGGTCATGTCATCATGCAAGCTCCAGGACCCCTGTTTGCGGCATGCACTACTTGTGAGGATGCCTGCGCACGTGGAGTAGCGAAACTCCTCGCTACCTAAATACGGACACAAACGACCATACTGAATACAACACCGGTGAGAGCTCATCGAATAGTCCATTCAAATCACCATCCGTTCCGTCCCGTTCCGTCTTAATATATCCTTTTTTGAAGGACTGAAAAAGTCGGCAGCAGGTGTCTCCGTCGCATCCGCCATTCAAGGTCGTCCTTCGGCGCTTGCTGTTGCAAGCTATGAATCTCGGTAGATACTAACTGGGAAGTTCGAAGTAGCGGTCGTTTCTTTCACAATCTACTACGGTTTTGGCCTTGCTCGTCACCGCTCTTCTTACATGGAATGTCACCGAACCACCAACCATTTCGTCTTTCCCACCGGCTATCATTTCGCAGCTGTACTCTATACGCCCTGAATCCTTCACTTTGGAGAAGCAAATTCTTCTTTTATGGATCGGCCAATCTCAACGAGCCATTTAAGTTTTGTTTTCCGCAGCCGAAACAGGCAACACTGCTGATTGCAGCTTTCAACCACAAACACAGTACTTAGCAAATTCATCACAACATCAAGTGAACGGTTCTCGCTTG
The DNA here is from genome assembly GCF_000146915.1 of Parastagonospora nodorum SN15. Lineage (NCBI taxonomy): Eukaryota > Fungi > Ascomycota > Dothideomycetes > Pleosporales > Phaeosphaeriaceae > Parastagonospora > Parastagonospora nodorum. The sequence goes on along the minus strand of NW_001884572.1, from coordinate 487,974 downwards.
ATCCTTCAGGTCCCACGTAAGCGACGGAGTCGCCGATGCTTCAGCTTGAGTCACGGAAACGCAGTGTGGCGCAAGCGAAGGTGGCGACTATGGTGGCGAGCTGAAAACTTCGTGTGAATGGCCGTTTCATGATGCAGCTCAGCTTTGAAAATTCATGATCACGGACATAGCTCTTGAAAGAGGTTATGGACAGAGAGAGAGATAATTGGGTAATAGACGCACGTGAGCGGCTCCGGGCCGAGGGCGCGAGGAAATCGAGTCTTGGTATCGTATCAATCGGGCTGAGTTTTCGATATTTCATTGACAGATCTGCAGAATCCCAAAGCTTGGCAGGGATGGCTTGCTTTCGTTCAGTACTTCTTTGGCGCCATGTCAGGCGCAAGGTGAGAATGGGGCAAGTACAGCAAAGCAATGAAAAGTCAACTGGGATATCATGGCTGCACGGCAAACTTGCATGCTTATCTATGGCTGGGCGAGTATTTTCGACGTGTCCTCTGAAATTCCATTTCTATCGAATCAAAAAGTCTTGGAGCTTATCCAAGTTGCGTCCGACGTATTGGTCGAGCACAACTCCTCCATGAGTCAAAGCGAGCATGGAGACTGCACCAAAAATGTAACAATCTCCACTCATTAACCTCCAAGCTCCCTTCTCATTTGAGCGGAGAGCGCAGGGCGCGTCGGTTTTCGGCATTATGCATATGACATCGTTGACCCTTACGCTGCCAGGTGTGATCGCCAATTCTCCATTGTCTAATAGGATGATCCTGCACTGCTGCAAAGCCTTCTCAAAATTGCGGATTTGTTCGCCGCCGATAGCCACACGATCACCGACCTGTGTCGCATCTAGTCAGAATTCGCCAACGTAGAGAAAGTGAAATTTACATAGAACCCGTCCACAAAGCGTGTCAGATGGGTGTGGAGATCAGAACCTTGGATCAGAGACATGGCTAGAAACAGTGTCAATGTATTTCTTGCAACATGCTAAAGGTGCACTCACCCTGGACAATGCTCTTCCCAAGGTGACCTAACATACCACAATCGCCCTTCATGTCTGGAATGAGGAAAATGTCTCTGAGATTGACGAGACTGTAGTACAGTCTATGCATCTGAACCTCAGCATCTTCTATGCTGTCAAAACAGAACTCTTCACTTCTGTCAACGACTTTCGCATACTGGTAACCTATGGTGAGTAGCCCTAGTGTTTCTCTTCCTTGTCCATCTGATATCTTGCGTGTCTCGTACATCGGATCTTCGTTGCAGGTAAAACTATCTTTGTACTCAATGTCGGTTTCTTTAAAGGGCGTCCTTGGGTAAAGGTAGAAATCATGTAGTGGGAGATTTTGAGACCAATCGGGAATCCATGAAGGCATAACTTTATCGTGTGGATGCCGGATAGCAGCCAATATTCGGGGTCCTCGAGCAGATAGGAAATACTCCGCGACTTGTATGAAGCAATCCTCTACACTCTGAGAGTAATTGATCAGGAAATTCAATTCTGACTGCCTTGGTCCGGTCAAAGATTTCATGGCAAAAACTCGGTCTCTTGGATCAGTTGCCAGGCACTCCCTGCTTTCGTACAATCGTTTCCACAAGTTGAGTTGTGTTGTCGGTAGCTCCCCTGAATCTTCAAACATCCAACTTAAAACGAGAGGCCACTGCATCTTGCTAACTTTTGTATGACCGGAGTACCCAAAGTATAAAGTGCTGAGCGCAGAGAAGGATGCAGTAGCTGAGCCGCACATGAATGTGACAATGCTTTTCGCACAGACTTCCTGTAGAACCCATACCCTCTTGAACCATGGCCTTAGGAACAATTTTTCCAGCGCGCGAACGATTTCAGCACTAGGTTGTGGTCTATCACATTCCTTCCCTGCCATGATGAGCTCGTCTGCGGCCGCCAACTCTTCGAACAAGACCTCACTACATGAAGCGTGTTTGCCGAGGAAAACAACAACTTTGGACGCACGATTGTAGATTTCATCCATGATGCGAACTTGAGAGCCTCTCTCCAACAGGTCTTCCTGGTTGATACAAATGGCGTCAATCCAAAGCAGCCGATACGTGGACTTCTGACGTAGATGCCGGAGTGCATCAAGGCAAGTTTGTCCAACAAGCAGTGTCTTCGAACCACCATAGAAATGAATTGCTTGTCTATGATTCATGTCTCCCCATGTGTAAGATAGTGCTTCGTATTCGAGGGAAACATCGGAAAGTCGTGTGTATTGCATAGTGCATATAATCGGATCCGAATCATCTGAGCACGGATGCAGGATGAGAATGCGGATTGAGTCGCTGTATCGCAGTTTTTCATATTCGTAGAGATGCATGTCGAGAAAGTATATCGGATGTAGCAGAAGGTCAGTCACAGGAAGTTTAGACAAGGTAGATGAGTAGCAGTATGGAAGTATAGGCAGCAGTTTTGTCATGAAACTTCTTGCCCTACATGGCAGGTGGGGCGTTATGGGCGGAGCATCACACGGCATGAGATTGTTATTATGTTTTGCAGTTAACTTTTGTCCCATCATAGTGTTGCGCAAAGTCTACTGCGGACTGCCAAGGAGGGAGCTACAATTACCTTCTGTGCGTTGATTACAACATTTATCGAGAGTTGTTTGGAACTATGATCACGATCTTGGCGGGTTTTTGAGGACATGGGTGCGACGGCACACGTGGAGCTGCGTTGAACTAACCTAATTGTGTTGCTGAGCCACATACGTGCATCCTGGTCGATCGTCTATGCATGCTTCCCACTTGATTAAGCGGAACAATATTGTGACCATCAGCAAATCCAGTGCAGTTTGAGAGTACGGTATCTTGCCCAAGGTTCCGCCACTCTATATACGACCCCAAATTTCTGAACGAAAGACATGGTGGTCAAGAAAGTATGATCGGACTTTGCGGGCTGCATGTTTTCAACAATCAAAAGATTGATTTAGACAAGATCTCGTTGGATAGAGCGGAATTAGGTCTGAAAGGTGCTGGTTAGATCTTCAATAGTCAAGACAACGTACGTCCGGCAAATCGCTGAGCACAATTGGGGGCGCATACTGGTGTTGCGGGAACCACAGTGAGAGAACGGAGACAGCCCAAGATCTGCCTCGATACCTATATGAATCAAGAACAAAAATTGAAAATCGCGATGCAGGAAAGCTCTAAAATACCGCTTGCGCGGCGCTAATACTGTGATTGAGTAAGACCTTGGCTCAGCACCCACGAGTCGTGACCATCACTGCCAAACCTGATTACTCTGAAGCTAATTATAACATATCATAACATACACACCCTTGAACAAGATTTACGGACACCGTTCAATGGCTCCAACGTCTGTCAATCCTGCAGGATTGCGCGTTTAGGTGAGATAAGAGACGGGCGTAAACCAGTGGACGCGCAGTGAGCGCACAACCAACCTTGACGCACGGAACTCCAATCAACATCTCGCCGGAGTACAATAGTACCGAACTAGTTGAAGGGCGACACCTTGAAGTCGCTCACTGGAAGAGGCATTTTCGCTTGCTGCCTTGCTGCCCAACCACGACGATAGCACCCAGCCAGCACGACAACGAAGAGATTTTATGCAATGCCAGACTCAAAAGGCTTCCCACGTGCTGTTCCATGCAATGGTCCTACCATGTTCTCCGCACTCACCGGACAGCCAGCATGGACTATAAAGTTGCGGCACAGGGCAACCTGCAGGTCGCTACACCAACGCATCGGAAGGCAAACACTGAGCGCATCACTATCACACGACATAGATGATAGCCAGAAGGCTTCGGACACCGAGGAACTGCGAAAGCCCAGACCGTTGAGTGAAGCGGATTGCAAGCACGACCTTGCAGCAGGGCTATGTTTCATGTGATGGCGTCCCTTGTCAAGGCCCTTCGATACGAGATTCCTCCCGCATGCTTGGATCTTTGTATTGAAGTATGGAAAGAAATAGCTTTCGACACGCGTCGCGGTGAAGGGTCATTCATCGTACTGGCCTTGCAATCTCCACACCCCTCAGCCTGACCAACATCACGATGGGGGTAAAACCGCTCACTTGACCTGGGTGACGCTATGAATATTCAATCACGTCAGTTCTGAGGTGAAAAAAACAAGATCCGAGGCTTAGGGATGGTGAGTAGAAATGTCACCCCACTGAGCTTACTGCTCTCATGATGGCCGTTAAAACAAGACATGCATTCAGATCACATGAGTGTCACCTCAGTACCTTATCGGTGTTGCTGTGGATGACTTTAATCATACGAGAAGAGTAGTTACTGCCACATCTTGGACTTCCTAGACCGATCACGCTAATGCTGGACCTTTCTATGACGAGTTAATGATGATAGTTCAACGAGGTGCGCTTGTTGGAACCATATCCACTATATATTCATGGAAGCTTATCTTGATTCTATGAATTGAACTTCGATTGTTGGTTACTTAGTCTTTGAAAGTAGCGGCATGTGACGCTTGTGGATTTTGTATGCACGAGCATATTGTCATCCCGAGTTGAGGTGAGCCAATGAAAGTAACACCAAGTTCATTCACTGCAACGTATTTTCACCATCAGTATGTATTGGGCGTCCGAGCCACCTTTAGTCAAACCACCGAGCAAAGCCCTCATTCTCATGAACATCCACACCATCCGGAACCACCTTCCTCTTTTCAATCTCAAAGGTCCACTTTGATGCCAGCAACTCGTCCCGCTCTTCGAAATCCCACTTGAAGATCCGCCCTGAATAGTCCTCGAGTATTTGCAATTCAACATGCGAAAGTTCCCACTCTGGCTTCGCGTCTTCAGTTCGAAATCGGTGTCGTGGCCACAGAGCTCTCACGGCAGCCCGCTCCAAGTCCTCATGCTGTACTTCTTCTCGGTTATACGTGAATACATCGTATTGCGCGATACGATTGTTGAGCGGGTGACAATTCCATGTTGAAGTTGTTGGTAGATGTAACCACCCACCATAATTTTGAGGTTTTGGTATAGTACCAGCCTTGAAATAATGTGCGTTGTACTCTGTTTCAATCCGAAAAATGCGACTGATTCTTGAAATTCGCAAGTCGCCCAGTAGAGTCGGTGCCGCAGTGAACTGTGAATCGTGAGGCTGGCGCTGCTCCCAGGTCACTCTTTGGGGGATATCGTTCGTATGAAAATTGCTGATACCGCCAAGCTTCTCGGTGAATAATACACACCTGACGCGGGGAGCTGCGAGCTGAAGGACGTCGATGAATTTGGCGGTCGTGCCCCATTTATGCAGGTACGCGGCCATATAAAGCTTGATACGTACTGTCTCAGGGTAATCAAAAGCCTTCAGATATTTTCTGCTCTTTACCACTTTCCTCAGATCTCTTCGTTGAGTAACAGCTCCGTTCCAAACGATGTCCATTTTCCGATGCTCTGGCTTTATGTGCCCCACGTATTCGTCGTGCAGTCGAGAGCACGCTAAGAGTACACCGAAATGTGGTGCGTGTGGTACAGTGACCTTGAAGCCGACGCGATGCATCCCTTGAATCTTCCATTTCCAGTCGAAAGTGATCTCTTGGAAAACATCACAAAGAATTTTATCTCGAATATCGCGTGGAAGGCTCAGTAGGTGGGCGTCAGGGAGTGCCATTGCAGAGCAAGTCACAATGGGTGGGGAAGTATTAAGAAGCCGTAGTAGTCGTGAAAGATGGCGGGAAATGCCTGTTTTCCATATGCTCAGTGGTATTGTAGAGACAGAGAGACTGATGAGCTTATATGAAGCTGGTGAGTCACGATAGGAAGGATCTCGGCGCCTCGATCCTAGCTAGGAAGGTCGATTCCGCAACATTCGCAGAGGCACAGACGAGGATGGAGGAAGACTCATGAAATGATATAAAACATGTTGTGAAATATCTGGTAATGCCTGATTATCGTGCTGCGATGCCCCAATATCGCGATTCTGATTGCGCTGCAAGACAAGCGAAGCCAAATGCTCCGCCTCAAACTAAGCCATTCCGAGTTCCCGTCTTGTTAACAACTCCTGCACATTCCAACCCACTTGCTACTCAAAACATGATCCGAATCCTTCCTCTATGCGCGCCTTGCTCTGCCGAACTATAGTGGCTTGATCATAAATGAAACCATCCCAGTCCTTCACGTCTTCTCCACGCTTGTCTATCCATCCGCGTATATGCACCGGTAGTCTTGCAAGGGCGTCTTGTTCAGCAGGAGCCACTGCATCTAATACATGCTGTGGATAGAGCACTGGTGTGAAGCAGTCGATGATATTGTCAGGAGTCCACCACTGATGTTTTCTCCCCGCATAACCGTATAGGTAGACGCCGACCAAGGATTGCGAATGGAACATTGTAGGTTTATAATCGACCGGGCAACGCGAAAATTCTGTATGGAATCCTTGTCCAATTTGGAGAAGGAGGAGATCTGAAATTTTGTTGGACGGTGCACGCAATAGCCAACGCAGAAACCTGTGTGGAAAACCTGGCGCATAGGTGGCTGTAACCGAGCGGAGATGACCACTGGTCATTGTCCGACTAGTAGGACGTGCCCCCAAGCGACAAAGGAAAGAGGTTCTGAGCCGGTTAGCCACGCGCACAGCTTGTGAGGCGAACTTCGTCCTGGCAGCGCGAGCTGTCTGTCTGATTATGAAGTCGAAATGGACTGCACCATGCTATGTGTTTTGCACATGAGCTGTGCCATGTCGCAATCGCCCAAAGTGCCCGCTCCGTATTCCATTCCCTGAAATCCATCATGTTGCACCCTAGCTCGACGATGCAGAAATCTGTCCGTATCAAGACACAGCTGGTTACATATGCTGCAATACTTCCAAACCAACGTCGTTCTTGCGGCGCGTATAACGCCACTCTGTCACCCCGTCGCCTTGCCTATACACGAGATCTTGACGAGCAGTAGCAGACTCAATGCGATCGTTCCAGAAGGCCAGCTGGCCGTGCGTTACCAGGGAAGTCCCAAGAGCTGCGCGATAGAGCTCGTTTGGAGAAGCCCCGGAAGAGATTGGACCTGGTGTGGTAGCCATGGGTTCGGCATCACTTCTCGATAGACCGCTTCGAAATGTCATCTCGACTACCCGAACGGTCCGTAAGTCGGGAGCCAGCATGGCCACCGCTCCGCTGAGCTGTTCGATATTATCCCATGCTTCTTTGACCCTGTCCTCGCCCATGCCCCAGTAGAGGAAGGCCAGATGGTTTGCGTGTGCAAGGATCTTGAAGACTCGGCCTTGGTTTGTTGGCTGACCCTCAAGAATGCGCCCGGTGCGTCCAGGGCTGACATTGATGGCAAGGCATGGTACTCCATGGCGTTTCTCTTGGCGATACTCATGATACACTTGTGAGCAGACCAGCAAAACATCGGGAAATGGTGCATCCTTGACGTGGAGTTTTACTGCTGCATGGCCGCCAATCGGAAATGGGAACGTCTTGTAGCCCCAGTCGATGGAGATGTCGTGGGTCAAATAGCTGTAGACGATGTTGCGGATCTCGCGCGGCAAATTCAGAAAAGTAGTGGCTGACATGGCTTGGACAGCGTGTTTTGAGGCGAATTGTATAAAAGTCGCCAACTTCTGACCGCGTCCGCCTGTCATCATATACCCGTGGACGTGGAAGCCTGGCACGTGAGTTTGGTCTAACCTGATCGGGATCGACGAATCAGCGCGGGCTCAATGCAAAGCATCGCCAGCAAGCTGCTACCAAGTTGAGTGCAGGTTTCACCGCCTGGTGGTCAGAGCTGGGTTGGAGACGCCCCGTCGTGTTCGTCTAGGACCAATCTCGCACATCGTGGACTCCTCGCCTCTCTATCCATTCCGTATGTTCCAGCGGGAATTTGAGTAACAGCGCCGCCCTCTCCGGTGCCACGTTCTCGATGGCTTCTTTTGGGTATTTTCGCATCGGCCATCGCGAAATGATTTCTTTTCGTGTCCACAGGCGTTTCTCGTAATTAACATCCTTGCTAGCAAAAGTGTATACTCCAATCTTGCGGATACCGTGATACATGACATGCTCCTGGCCATCAATCGTGTACGTAGAACTAAGATCTGGGTGCAAGGGTTGATCCCGCGCTCTGTATGTGGAAGCGTAGCCAAGGTGGTATCCCTCCCCCCGTTGGACTAAGCAAAGCTCCCCGAGAGAGGCTGGCATCTCTGGTAAGAATGGCTTCGTACTAGCATTTTGCAAACGTTCAGTTGCAGACGTCAATATGGCCGGCACTTCAAAATCCTGGCAAGTGGGTGCGTTGGAAAGACATTGTTGCCGTACTGCGACACGGAGGGTCTCTAACTGTGGTGCTTTCACAGCCACGTCGCGAAGGATATGCAGCTGGTTCCGCCAGTCCAGATTTTGGGACATGGTTCGAGCATGCAGTCGGACAAAGATCTTAACATGTCGTAGGTGGGAAAGAACTTGGTCTTGAAGGGCCCTCAGTGGGTTGTATCTTGATTCTAGCGGTCTTCTCATGTGGAGCGATTGATCGAAGACCACTTCAAGCTTTTTCGCGCACACGCCGTGGTACTCTTCGCATATGAGAGGGTGTATACGGAGGACATGAGGGTATGGACAATTCATCAGGCGCCCAGGGAGGGGCTCGATGACTTGTTCGCTGCCTCCGACACTCTGGACAGCATCTTTACCGAATCCATCCCATTCGACGCCGATCGTGTGAACGAGGTAGCCGTAGATGTGATCTCTCAGTTCTCGAGGAAGTGTGAGGAGATTTGGTGCTGTGGATGATGCAGTCATGATATATCGTCGAGTTGTTACTTGTTTCTAGGGCAGAGTCAGAGCGAGAACAGGAGTGGGATGAAGCCTAGCACGCGCCATGCTAACCGGATGCAGAGCGGCCCGTGCCCGCCTAAAGTCTGTCTGAACTCCCTCGCCACTTACTATACATACCTTTAACACGAACAACCCTATCATTTGTTTTTCATTCGCTTCGTGTAGTTCCGATCTTAGGAGAGTTTCAATTCATCGAAGCTCGTAATCGAACAACTATACAACAGAACTCCCAAATCACATGCTCAACTATAAAGCAGATGCATTCCGCAGACCTATAGCGAAATTCCCATCAGTCATCAGCCATCCCTCTCCTTAATCCACATCCTCCATCCTCACCTCTTCCTCTCCCCACTCCCTAACCTCCTTCATCTCTCCCGTCCACCTCCTCACCACCTCCCTCTCCGCAGCATCCACCATCTGAAGCGCCTCATCCCCATACTCCGCCACCCTCTCCATCCCAGACTCCTTCAAAATCTCATCCGTCAAGCAATCACCACCATCCCCCTCTCCTCCCCTTACATACAAATAAACCCCAATCTTCTCCACCCGATGCATGAACCGCCTCTGCTCCACCACAGCCCAATTCTCAATCGTCCCGTAATCCAATCTATACCCTTCTGCGCGCTTCTTCGCTGCCATGCCGTGTATATGCGTGGGACCGGCGTTGAAGAATTCTTCCCGCGTTGCTGCGCCGAATACCTGAGAGAAGGCCGGTCCGTCCAATTCGTCGTGTGCAACCAGTTTGTAACGGTACTGGTGCGCGACGAGGCGGATAGTATGCAACTTCGGCGCAGCTTCGACGAGTCCTTTGAAAAGATGTGTGATTGGGTCCCAGACGATTGGAAAGGGGCGGTCGTTCGAGAGATAGCTGTTCACGTAGATGAAGATGGTGGCTTCGCGGATGAATGCGAATGCTGGGGGGCGCGGCATGGCGTCTTCGACGGTGCAATTGGTCCTATGTGTGAAGATATCGACGCTCATTTTCAGGGTTAATGAGGCCGCGACGTTGGTGTTGGAGTTGTGTAGGTACTCGTCACGCAGCTGGTGGTTCACGAGGGCGATGGGGCTGTAAGGCGCATTCTTGATGTCGACGTCGGCCAGGTAGAATGGTGCGGTGTCTTTACCTTCGCAGTGATCGTCCCATCGCAAGGGCACAGTCATATCTTCCTGGAGGTAGCCATAGATCACATCGCGGAGCTCTAGTGGGAGACTTAAGAGATCCGCCGAAGACATTATTGTATTCCCTGTAGGTTTCGATGAAGTGAGGTCTTGCGCATCTTGCAAGTTCGGGACGACATGTTGATCGGGTTGCAGATGGCTGAGATGATGTGGTGACTGAAGGGAGCCCGTTCACATGGGCGCGGTAAAGAGAAGCCAAGATTAGGCACACAACCATACCATGCACAGCCTCACCACCACGCAAGTCAAGCATATGACATAATTTAAACATGCATATTTGCATTTCGCAAAGCCAATTAACAGCTCTATGGTATCTCAAACAAACGCTTGCGTTGACAAAATATCATTAACAAAAAACCCTTTAGCGACCACCAATCTGGCCGCTAGGGATGGGCTTGACCCAGATAAACATAAGGTTCATGGCAATCATCATTATTCCAATGATCCAGAACACTTGCGCATAGTTGGTGCCGTGGTATCGGAAGATGATGGCGTAAATAACACCACCGAAGTTACCCACTGCGCCGACGATGCCGGAGAGGATACCTTGATGCGAGTTAGCATTGATCGCAAGACAGCGGGGAAAGGTGACTTACCATTGGCGTGAGGGTGGACGTGGGGTACAAGAGAAAAGTTGGCGCCGTTGCCGGCTTCGAGGAAGATGGCCATGAGAGCTACGAGGCCAATCATGGTGTCATGATCATGCGAGTTGACTTTTCCGATGACAATGCACATGATGCCCGCGACAACACCGACAAAGCAGATCCACAGCTTCTTAGCCCAAAGGTTTCCGTTGGTGGCTCCATAGATCTTGTCGGAAATGAAGCCGCCAAGCGGACGTGTGACCACGTTGAGAAGTCCGAACATAGCGGCCCATCGACCCGATTGGGTCTGACCAAGGTATGGGAAATTCTTGAGGTAGTAGGATCCCAGGATGGAGTTGATGGCTAGCTCGCCGCCAAAGGAGTTGAAGTAGCAGAAGCATAGGAAAAGGGTTTGCAGCGAGAAGGCGACCTTCATGCTCTCCTTGAGAGTGGGCTTCTGGATCACCTCGTGCTGGTACCCATCGATGACCTGGACCTCCCCAGTGGCTGACTCAACATCACCAGTCGGTGTGCTGGGAGCGTGTTTCTTCTCTTCACTCGATGAGATCGAGGCTGCTGCGGCAGGCTTCTCGTCCAGGCCTCCAGTGGTAGAGACTACCGATTGCTGAGCGGTGTGCGCAGGGTGAACAGCATTAGCACGGTCTGCCCACTTGCCGGTCGGGGTGTCTTCGGTGAGAAGGAGTAGACCAGTAGCAGTGGCAGTGATGAGAATGAAGGGCACGATGAAGGAAACTCTCCATGCGGCATGCGAGCTCAGTCCCTGATGTTTCTTGAGCGAGTCGTACACTGCGGGCATGACAAAGCTAGTTACGGTTAGCATAGGCGAGGACCACAGGCTTTGGGTACTTACTAAGTGATACCACCTCCAGAGTTACCCCAGCCACCGACCAGCGCGTTGGCAGTTCCGATAACATTCTTGTCGAAGAAACCAGTCGTCCATACCTGGCACGGCACAAAGGTACCACCGAGGACACCAACGAAGAATCGGATAAAGTATAGTCCCATGGCATTGTGTGCAGTACCAGCAAGTGCCGATGGGAGCGCGCCTAGGTAGAGCAGGGTTGCAAAGGTCTTACGAGGGCCAAAGATGTCGCACATAGGGCCGGCAATGAATCGAACGATGAGCGTCGCAACTAGAGCGATGATGTTGGAGTTGCCGATTTCATTTTGCGACAAGTGCATGTCTGCCTTGATACTCTTGCTCAGAAGAGGTGGGAACGCGTACCATGACCAGAAAGCGATGAAGAAGCCCATCCACGAGAAGAAGAAGACACGGCCATACTTGTTGACTGGGTTGAGTACCGGAATCGACCTGGCCTTGCTGTTGTACGGGTTGAGTTCCGGTGCACTCCACAGCTTGTTCACTGCGAAACCCATGTTGGAGATCTGGGGTAGGTGTGCTGCAAGCCCTATTGTGGAGAGACAAGGGTAGTTGGCTGACCTCAGGATATGGAGGAGAGATTGTTGGCTGCTGACAGATAAGACGTCCAGATACCGCGGGCAGAAGTTATATACACTGCCTCATAGGAGCAAATAATGCACTTCCGCGGTCGAGCACAGTGACGCACGGCTGAGCTGGTGCCAGGATGCAGTGCAAATCATCCCCCAGCCCAAAAGTGAGATCAGTGTTCTCCGGAATCTCAATCGGTCAATTGGGCGTTTTCGTTATCTGTGTTGGCGGTAACGACCAGGATGACGGAGAAAGACACGAACCGACTCACCCGCAGCGTGTCTCCGACGAACAGGGGGGTGCAGGTCTGGGGTTTGCGACTGTTGCAGCGAATGGAAGGACATATTTTGGATTGAGAAGTGCCAAAGGAGCGGAGGAAGGTTCTTGCGGCTGGTCGCGGTTGGGTAGACTGAAGTTTGACGTGGGATGGTGTGGGGCCAGGCACATGGGAGAGGCGTTCTCTTATCTCTTGGCAGGGACTTGAAGCGCGCTAGTGGATCCGTAGTCGTTTCCCAACATAGATTGCTTATCAGAACCTCTGGAGATAATATGATCTCAGCTTTTCCGCGGTACTTTTGACAAAATCACTTTGTCGCTTCGACTGTTGCACACGATGTTCTTGTGCTCCTGGCGCTCCGAGCGAGCATGCCAACACTGTGGCGTCGACCAGACCATCTGGGTGGGACCTCGGGATCTGGATGACTGGACCGGTCCAACCAAAAGCAAGTTCAATTCGAATTCGTGGTTCACATGTTACGCGGCGCCTCGTGGTAAGTGGCCGTGTTCTTTGTTCACCATGTGCGCCTAGCCGCTGGTGAGCGATAAGCGCGATGTCTCCCGTAGCTTCACACCAAGCAGACGGTGTCTACAGCACGAACTCCATGGCGATACGGTATGATTAGTTTGTGTCTTAGACGCCTATTTCTCTGTGGACGATCAATTGCCTGCTGTGAGGATGATGGCCCTTCGCGAGCAGTTCTTGGCCAATGAAGAGCCGCGACAGTGCCTTATCTTGCATGAATCAGAGTTCCTGGCAGTTCTCAACGGCTGGGATTGTACGCCATCCCAAAGCCAGATCTTCAATGTACAAGTACACAAGCTCTCGCCCATTGCTGGGTGGACGTCACTGACGATTCTGAGGCGTCGCGTTATCAGTCCTCGTCTTCTGTGGCGCTGTTTGAGACATCGCTGATGAAGATACAGCCTAGACACAGCTATATGTTAGTGCTCCGCGGAATTTGCCATTTCTCTTCCATGCCTTGGGGCCACTGCCTGACAGCCGGACCGTCTTGACATGTGAATCTGGCCCAGTGGCGACGTCGCACACTGCTTGCCGGAGAAAGTCGAACAGAGTGCCTCAGCGCCAGCCAATTTGCCTGGATACAAGTTGGTGTTCATATTTGGTCTGGAACCTCCATCGACGTGGTCATCGGACTGCTTCTGCTGAATTCTTGATCGAACTCTCCAGTGTCACGCTACCATCGTCTCATCAGTCCACGGTGCCAATGCGGCTTTACATGGGTAGGTACATGTATGAGGCGCCACTTACTAGAACAAACATCGAGAGTCGATACGCGGAGTTGCAAGTTTCGAGCATCGTCGCGACATCGGAGCCTTACCGTCCGGAGATGCAATTCACACTGTGGATTGTCAGTACCCAACCTCACTCAACAATTTCTTTGTGGGCCCTGCCTACTCATTTTGCGGACACACGGCTCTCAAAATCGACTAGATGTTCGAGTTTCCGTGGAATCGTCGGGGGTGGTAAGCGCTGTCCTGTGCTGAACAGTCACTTCAAAGGCGTCGTAGTACCAATATAGGACTGACGCCAATGGCAGAGTAACAAAGCCAAATTTTCTTGCATTCAATCTGCACCGAGTCCACCAGACCATGTAGCGTCATTTCCTTCTCTTCGTCAAGTCTCTGCATTCCCGGAGCAGAACTTCTTGATGACTGTACCCTGGCCCACGCTCCGCACTGCCTTGAAACACGACACTGCGCTCTCAGCGAGCATTTGAACGAATTTTTTTCTTTCCGCCCATGCCTGTCTTCGTACTTTTACCATGCTCTTTGCGATGCTCAACCGCTTCGCCGAACTCACTTCCAATCTTGAAGCGAGCCTCGCACCGGAACACCTGAACCCAACACGATCTGCCGACGATTCCGCACAACCCAGCATCATCCGTCTTTTGTAAACAACATTCGCAATGCCCTCTTCGCATACATCCGTGCACCATCGCATGGTACTGTACTCCTACTAGAAAGCCAACATCAGTGTAGTCTCGCCAGCGAATAAAATGAGGCTGCATACACACACATCTCTCTCACTCCCTACGGATCATACCCGAATAACCCAACTCAAATGAAACCAAAAGAAAAAAAAGGCAAGAGCTCACATACCTCATTCCCCGCTCCCATTCCCTCGTCTCAAATCGCCGACGACGCAAAGCAACACACCGTGCAAACAAGCATAATGTGCAGCCCGCGTCCGCGCAGAACCAAATGTGGCAGTAAAGCCCATAACTTTCATCACAAGGAAACAGTGAGGATGGAAATATACACACCTCCATCGCAACGTCCCCAGCTCCTCCTCATCCTCACGTGTCTGTCTTTCTCCGCACCGGGTAGTTTCTTGGCGGACATGCGCGGGACTTGCCGATTGGATCTGGCGTCATGCATGCATCGTCGCAAATGACTTCAGACGTTCGATCTGCAGACAGCTATGTGCGGTTTAATGTTATATATGAGCTGTTCGGATTGGTGTGGCTTGAGAGTGAATACGTTCGCGCTCCATGTCTCGCACGTGATTGTATGAGGTTGTTCGCATTGCTATCTTAAGTACAGACTTGGAGGTCAGGATCTCCGCATGCACTTACAAGTTTTGCGCATGTGTGTTGAATGCAATCTTCAAGCAAGTCATAATGGTTCAGTGAAGTCTCAAGGCTTTATTCTCCTCTCGACTATCGTTTTAAACGTACTAGGTGTGTTACTTCCATCCATGCCAACATCCGCATCGCGTCTTTCATTCGTTCACCATCACCATCACCGCCACCTCGAACGCACAAAACAACAGCAATACAAGCCTCGCATTCGCCATCGGATCCTCAACGACGGCACTGTGATGTATCCAAAAGCAGGAGGTCAAGGATTGCATGAGTAGAAATAGTAGTAGAGACACATATCAGAGGAGGAAAATGTTACATGGGTGCAAAGAACAAGACCACCCACTTTTGCGACACTGAAGAGGAAATCGTAGTTTGGAGGACGGACACGTGGTTAAATGGACGCAGTCTCGACGGGCGCAACGTTATTTGTTGACCGGGATTCCATGCCGTGAGTCTTTCGAGGAAGGTGGGTTGTGCCAAGGAAAGGAGCGGGTTTGCTGCCGTATAGTATAGGAGAGTATCTAGAAGTCCGGAAACAAGTGCCCGTGGCTATTCGGACACGTCAGAATGTGGTCTACAGTGTAAGGAGGACTCTGCACGCACGGGTCATCACCGGCTTGTCCATATGCTTCCGTCTCTTCTGGATACTTATCGAACTGGCTAGCGTCGCCGACGCCAGCTCTGACCGGCGGCACATAGGGCGCGTCAATGTCCTTCTTCTGCAACCGATCCCAGGTGACTTCCGCAAACCACGGGTGGTTCATCACGTCCTTGCTGCCGCCGTGGAGATTGCCCAGTCGCTTGGTCAGGTCGGGGGTGATGAGCTTCTGCAGCAGGTCGTGCGCGTCTGGGTGGATGTAGGGCGGGTATTTGACACGCGATTTGAGGATATTTTCGTAGATCTTCATGGGCGAGCCGCCGTCCCAGAAGGGGGTGAAGCCGCACAGCATTTCGAAGATGAGGATGCCGAGTGACCACCTGTGCTGTTAGCATTCAATCAATTGAACGGGAGAGGTATCCTTACCAGTCCACGGACTTGTTGTAGCCCTTGGACGCAACGACTTCAGGCGCCAGGTAGTCGGGCGTTCCACAGAGCGTCCATGTGATGTCGGGCACTTCCTTGGCAAAGCCGAAGTCGGTAATCTTGAGGTGGCCGTGGCGGTCGAGCAGCAGGTTCTCGGGCTTCAGGTCGCGGTAGATGATGTTGTGCGAGTGCAGGTAGTCGAGGGCGAGGGTGACCTCGGCGGCGTAGAACTTTGCGACGGGGTTGGGGAAGCGCTGGGACTTGCGCAGCAGACTAAACAGCTCGCCGCCTTCGACGAAATCCATGACCATGTACAGGTTCTTCGAGTCCTGGAAGGTGCCCCACAGGGTGATGAGGAAGGGGTGCTTGACCTGCTGCAGCATGCGGCGCTCGTCGTTGGTGTGCTCGACCTGCTTCATCTTGACGACCTGGGCCTTCTTCAGCACCTTGACGGCGTAGAAGCGCTGGTTGTGCTTGGACTGCACGAGGTGCACGCGGCCGAAGCTGCCGGTGCCGAGGGTGCGCTGGATCTGGAAGTCAGTGAGGGAGTACTTGCCCTTGGTGACGCGGGTCTGCGCGAGGGGCTGCGTCTGGAACTGCACGGCGGCGCCATTCTGGGGGGGCTCCGAGGCGCTGGCGGTGTTGGTGTTGTTGGGGTGTATCAGGTTCTGGATGCTGGGCGTGTTGTGCGAGGCCTGCGGCTGCGAGTGGGGGCTGGCCAGCGGCTGTGCGTGTGGGTGGTGCTGCTGTTGCTGCTGGTGCTGCTGTTGCTGCTGGTGCTGTTGCTGCTGCGCCGGCTGGCCGTAGCCCGCGGGGTTCATCGAGTCGGCGGGCTTGTGCTGCGACGCGGCGGCGGCGGGCGGGCTGGTGGTCGGCGCCGCCTTGGTCGAGTCGTTCGTCTTGGTCTTGTGCAGGTGGAAGGAGCCCGAGGTGCGCTTCGACGTCGTGGGCGTCAGCGGCGTCGACGAGTCGACGGGCGAGGTCGGGCTGTTGAGATCGTTGGAGCCCTGCGAGTCCTTCGTCCGCTTCTTCTTGAGGAATCCGAGGGTAGGCATAGGAGCGGCGGCGGAGGCAGAGGCAGTGGAATGCTGGATGCTGTGCTGGTGCTAACTCTAATGCTCGCGCGCTGCCCTGGCTGGCGCTGCCAGTGGCTGTTCCTGTGCCGCGGACGGGCGATCACCAACGACCAACGACCAACTGCAGCGGCGGCCCTCGTGGAATGCGCGCGGCCTCAATGGACAGCGAGGCGACGCAGACGGACGGGCACAATGGCGAGCGGCAGCGTGTCAGCATGCAGCACGCGCACAATGGGGGTTGCGGCAAAGGATGGCGACGGGATGGGATGGGCGCTCTCTGCGGCGAGAGCTGGAGGGCAGGGAGGTTGGCAAGTGCTGCGATTGACGTTACCGCGGGGAAGCAGCTGCGATGCGCGCCTTCACCACCTGTGCGTCAAAGCAGCATTGGCTCCACCAGCCCGCCTGCATTAGGAAC
Source organism: Parastagonospora nodorum SN15 (assembly GCF_000146915.1). Classification (NCBI taxonomy): domain Eukaryota; kingdom Fungi; phylum Ascomycota; class Dothideomycetes; order Pleosporales; family Phaeosphaeriaceae; genus Parastagonospora; species Parastagonospora nodorum. Next base: position 470,589 of record NW_001884572.1, on the reverse strand, counting down.
CGCCCGTCTGCACCGCATAATCACATGTCTATTGCTGCACCCGCTACATATCCAGCGCCCTCGCTGTGCTGCATTCTCCTCCCGCGCCTCAATTGCTCCCGCCACGTTCACGTTCCCATTCTCTCTCGGCGGGGCGCCCGGCGGTTGCGTCATGGCGCCCTGACTTGTCCCAGCGCTGCGAGCCACGGCTACCGAGTCCTGGGGCTGCATGATCCATATATACATACCCGGTCATGCTGCATGCGGACCGTTCTCGACCACTGTCCCCCACCGACACCAACCCCATCTATCCCACGGCCTGCCGATCGCCTGTGCGCCTGAGACAGCATCATACATTCCGGCCGATGCAGCACCATGGATTGCCTGGATCCTTCGTCTCGAGGAACCTCGTTGCTCGTCTCATAGCTCCGTCTCAGCCTCAGTCTTCGACAGCAGACCGTCCAGCACCACTGGCATGTACTCGAGGTCCAGTCCGCACACGTCCATGCGCTGCTGTCTGAAGTCCTCGTACAGCCTGCTCCATACCTCTTCGGCCTCGCGGTTCTTGGGCCGAAGGCGCACCCGGTCCGAATACGGCACATCATACTCTGGCCCGGGCAATTCCGGGTCTGACAATCGCACATAGGTGGTCGATTCTTCAAACGCTGTGGCATTGAATTCGTCGACAGGCTCGCGGAGGCTTTGTGACTCGTAGTACAGGTTGCCCCTTGACAGCGTCCAATCTGCAATGAGCGACTCAGATGCCGGAAATGTTGCACGAAACAGTTCCAGATCTGAGATGGAAGCAGACGCTCTCTGCGCCTTTAACTGCTGGAATGTGTCCTTCGACGGGTGTACAAGAAGCAGAGAAGTCGAGAGTTCTTTCCTCTCTGGCGAAGCTGGGAACGCGGCTATCGTCTCAGACTTTGAGAATGCCAGCATCGAGTCCAACGCGGACGCGTCGAGTAACGTGCCTGGGCCTTGCAAATACACAACCCTCTCAAATTCGGCGAGCGAGTAAATGCTGGCGAGAGAATATGAGGACGCCAGATTCGCATCTGCTCCGTCAACGATGGGCTCCATGGGAACCAGCGTGACTCCGTAACGCCGCGCTGCTGTCCGTAGTAATCGCCATGTCGTCGCCGTTTGCGGGTCCTTCTTCGTCTCCTCGGCCTCCGCCAGCCACAGCCGTGGGAACATGAGTATCTTCCTTGCCGGGCTCTTCATGCGATGCAGATCCGACAGCAGCATCACCGCGCTGCACAGCTCCACGCGCTCCTTGACCATCTGAACGTAGCCCAACCGGCTCCAATCCATGGTCTGACCCGCGATATATTGCTGATATGAGTCGTCCAAGTCCGGCCGACTTCCCATGGGTCGCGCCCATTTTACGTCCAGCTTGGGCGGTTCTATCACTTGTTGTACGAGTGGCTTGGGTAGGCGCGGTTTTATCGCGGCCTGTAGGTTGTGAACGTATCGTTGTTGTAAGACATATCCTGAGAGAAATAGAGCGAATGTGAACATGAAAACTGGGCTATGTTAGCACGTACTGCTGCTGTCGCATCAACCGACATACTAATAACAGCTGAAAGAATAACGGAGACTTGGCTCGAGGACAGTAGTAACCGCCCCATGGTGGAAGGAAGCAAGGAGCAAACTGGGTATCAAAATAGGTATAGATGTTATGTGAAAGGTATCATGAAGCATGCAGTCATCAGCTCGTGCAAGTGGGATTATGTCGTGGACTGGTGTGACGTGCATGCGGGCCTAGATGTGCGCAGGGCTGTGTTGACCGCTACGTTGGCCAAGCGACTATCGATAAGGCGCCATGAAATTGTCCCGACAAGATCTCGAGCTTCACAGCCACCAATCCAAATTTACTTGCGACGCCGAAAAGCGATTCCGTTGAGCCCCATGCCATAATACGACAATACACACGCGAACCCAATGGCGAATTCTAAACCCCGTTTCGACCGCGCCGATGAGCGCGCCCTCCTCGACGACCGCGGCTACTCGGGTGCCCTAATCCGCGGCCAAAATCCCGCGCTGCTCTTCGAAAAAGGCGTGCGCGAACGCATTACCGAGTCCTACTACTGGAAAGAGCAATGTTTCGGCCTCAACGCTGCGACCCTGTGCGACCGCGCCGCCGACCTCAAGTTCATCGGCGGCACAACAGGCATCACGGGGAAACCGACGCCCTTTTTGTGCCTTGCGTTTAAGATGCTCCAGCTGGTACCTGAGAAGGCGATTGTGCTGGAGTATTTGAATTTTGGGGGGGATGAGGAGGAGGAAGACGAGGAGGGGGGTGTGAAGAAGGAGGAGGAGGAAGATGGGGATGAGAAACCCCAAGACCCCAACGCCGCCGGCAAACTTGGACAATTCAAATACCTGCGCTGCCTCGCAGCTTTCTACATCCGCCTCGCATGGGAGCCTGTCGAGATTTACAAGACGCTCGAGCCGCTGCTCACTGATTACCGCAAGATCAAGCGCCGGCTCAAAGACGCGTTTACTCTCACGTACGTCGACCAGTTCATCGATGACCTACTCACGAAGGACCGCATGTGTGCAACGAGTCTGTGGAAATTGCCGAGCAGGGCGAATCTGGAGGATTTGGATATGTTGGAGCCCAGGGAGAGTCCATTGGGGGATGAGGTGGATGAGTTGGATGAGGACATGAAGAGGGAGGGGAGTGAAGGGAGTGTGAGGAGCAGGACGAGGAGCTATGATAGTAGGAGTCGGAGTAGGAGCTATGATAGCAGGAGTAGGAGTCGGACTCGAACTCGCAGTCGTAGCTATGAAGACGGAGAGAGGAGGAGGACGCGCAGCCCAAGTGATCGGGGCCGTCGGGATTCGACGAGTAGAAGTCGGACCAGGAGTCGCAGTCGAAGAGGGGAGCACAGTGGCGACGAGAGATAAAGAGAGTACGACTTTGACCTCATCTTGAAAGAATGAGACATCTCGACGTCAACTCTTCGTCAATCTCACAGAGGTCTACAGAAATTCTCGCGACCATGTGCAAAAGCGCATCCAGTCGCCCTTCCCAATCAGCGGCATCGAGCCGAGCATTTGAGAGAAGTACAGTGCGGAGTGCGATAAAGGTCAACACTGGCAGCTATCGACTAGCTACACGGCTAGATGGCCTCATTGTGGTCATAAGGGATATCAGAAACGAAGGAAAGCTGCATAGAGTCATCACCGCGAGAGAGCTGCATTCAGCGTATATGCGCGTGCCTGCTATACCAAGCATCTAGATCAGCTCATTTTCTCGAATCAACGTCGTCCAGAGTGTCTCGTTGCGAAGCCATCTCCCGCTCAGAGCAGTCTCTGAACCTGCAAGAACAAGCAAGCAGCTAGCCGATACGTTGATAAATGCAGCATGATCTCGCCAACCTCCCGAGGTCCTGAGGTTGCGGAGCGCTGGCAGGGGACAAGGGGTAACAGACCAGTTTACCGACATCTTGAGTTTCACGCAGCTTCCATTACTAGCGCATTCGGCGAGACTGACGGGCCGTTGCGCCTGGGCAGAGTCGCAGACATCTCGATGTGAAGATGCTAAGGGCTAAAAACATGTCAGTGCTGTGTAAAACTGCCTTGATTCATCTTAGAGAAATGCTTAGCTTACCTTAATTGCTATCTAGTATACCTTTAGCGTGAATTTCTTCACTTTTTTGTATCCACGGCTTTGTATTGGCGTTACAGGAATCATACGGTACTTCACACTGGTACTTTCAGATAGCTACAATGAGACAGGAGACAACTCCGGCGTGCCGACACGCTGTATATATAAGAGCTTCTCAACCTCTGTCTCGAAAAACCATATCTACATCCAACACTACAGGCCGGTCCTCCAATAATACAGTTCATCACTTCAACACTACATTCTATCCACTCATTTTACTATTCCATCTTGTCAATTACTTTTTACCTGCAACATACCCATATCTTCAACATGCGTTCTACAGAGATCCTCGCCATTGCCCTCGGCTTGTTCGCTTCTGCAGCCTACTCAGCACCAACTGGCACTATCAACGGCCGTGGACCCCAGACCGATACGCAACCAGCAGAAAACGCCGTCAATGACGCCGTCAACAAACTCCGACCTGCTTCCACTCTAAAGTCTCGTGGACCCCAGCTCGATGCCAGGGCCCCACAGGACCCCATTTCCGATGCCATCAACAGACTCCGACCTGCTTCCGGTCGTCGCAGCGCTCAGGGCCCAGGTGCTGCGTTCGAGTCTATTGAGAACGCTCTCAACCCTTCTAGCCGTAAGGTACGCAGTCCCCAGGCACCGGGGGGCAGGATTGAGGACGACGGAAACAACAACCTCATCCGACCAAACCCGCCTTCTCGTCGTAGCGCCCAGGGCCCAGGTGCTGCGTTCGAGTCTATTGAGAACGCCCTCAACCCTTCCAGCCGTCGCAGCGCCCAGGGCCCAGGTGCTGCTTTCGAGTCTATTGAGAACGCTCTCAACCCTTCCGGTCGTCAGGTGCGCAGTCCCCAGAGACAGGGCAGGGTTGAGGACGACGGCGGGAACAACAACCTCCCCCAAGCAAACCCGCCTTCTCGTCGTAGCGCCCAGGGCCCAGGTGCTGCTTTCGAGTCCATTGAGAACGCCCTCAACCCGTCTGGCCGTCGCAGCGCCCAGGGAGAGAACGGCGAGAATGAAAACGGCATCAGGCCCAACGTCCCCCAAGCCCAGGGCCCTCCCAGTCTGAAGACTCGTAGCCCCCAGACTGCTAGCAACAGAAATGGACCAGGACAAGCCTCCAGCTCTGATGATGACTCTTCCTGATGGTTGTTTGTCTGAAGGTGCGCGACTCTGCATAGGTGTAGTGTTTTGAGCATCATCCTGAGGAACATTTTGTGCACAGGCGCATGAGAGTCCCCACCGAGAAGTTTTGGATTTCTTTGCATGATATATTGTCCGAGAGATGGTCATCGATAATGAAATTCTTTGAATTCCTTTTGCCGTTTGTGTACTTGTGCTGTGATGAAAGCCTCGAGTGACTGGAAATTACAGATTTGAAAAATTATCAACAGCATGCTTTGCTGGCGGTATAAGATACCCTGGCCACTCCCATCATCCTTCACCACATGTGAAATGACCATGACCGCTTATGTCAGCTTTTTTTCACATCTCCGCTTCGATCTTGCGCCACTCGAGGGGCTATCGCACAAGAATGCTGGATGCTCTATTCGATAGAGAGGAAGACCACTAAATCTGGAAATTCTATCAAATAAATGTGGACAGGAGGCATTGCTCAATACAAATACAATGGATATGTTCCAAGATATCTTATACAGGTTTACAAAGACAAGGCTACTTGCGAGACAGCTAGTATCAAAATAGAAGGTAATAGGAATAGATCAAGTCGCATGAGGCGGTAAAGCAGTGACGGAAGTTGGAGTTGAAGTCTTATCCACGGATGTGCAACGCCAGGGTCTCAAGACATTTCCCCCTCACTGAAAAGGCTGCATCACAAGGCGCAGCACTTTACTATGTCGAAGCTGAGATGAAATCAAGAGCGTGGCGATTCATGCTTTTGCTTAGCAGGAGCCGTGAATTTAACTGTGGATTATTGACCTCTTGAATAACTTAGCAGATACAATTCCCACGTGCATGCCGCTTTTTGAACATCAATGGTATCAACTGCGGAAACGTTGTGCAAACCTCTGGAGTTGCTGGTGCACCACTGACCGTAGCTTTATTTAGAGTGATGTGTTCGACTTTACGATGCATAAGCATTGTGCATTCACAACGACACGTCAATGTAGGATATATGTATTTCCCACGAATTTTGTGCTCCCAGAACATAGCCCCAAGACTCGACTAACAAAATGGACTCAACAGCAATGTATTCCGCACCGGCGCCAGCACCAAAGACACTGACTTACACAACAGCAGTCCTCAAAGGCCACAAGCTCCTCGCCCTCATGCACTCACCCATCCCAGCACCAGGCTCAGGTCAATTCGTCCCAGGCGACCTCGAGAAACACGGCTACGGGCTTCTACGCTACGGCTGCGACGAGACGATTGACACACTCTCACAGATGCTGCGAGAAATGGGCACCGACGTATGCGTGCGCGCCGAAGAAGACAACGGCAAGGGTGGCGACAACATCGACATGATGCACTTCCTTCAAAGGGCCGTTGAAATCAACGGCGTGCATATTCCATCTATGCACGCGAACTTTGGCTCCGTGATGAACATTCGAGCGGGTATGATTGTTGCAACGAATAACCATGCGCCTCGTGTACTTCCTGGTACAGAGAACCCGCCGCCTTTGCCTATTTTGCGGCACTGGTCTGATGTAGCTTTTCTACAGTGGTGTTTGCTTCCGAGTCTTGGCTTGTCTATCCCGCCGTTGAATTATGTCCTGCGTGCGGGCATCGAGAATCAGGACACCATTGCGGTCATATCCAGCGTGCTTGGGTACAGCGCGGTAGTTTATTCGATTAATGATGGCCCTCAGGTTAGGATGGCTTGGCCCGGCCGAACCATCCCAATGGATAATTTGGATGCTGTAGCTTTGTTGGGAACACCGAATGGAAGCGGCGTTGCCTGGTTGCTTGCGCAACACAAGGCGGAGCTGGGCCATCGCGTGGTTAAACGGGTGAGTATTTTCTTCACCGTTGATGACGGAGGTTTGGAGAAGCCGAATCTGCTCTTTTGGATTGAGGGGGTCGTTAGACCTAACTCAGTACTGTCGAAGATCTAGTTGGGCGTGGAGGGGTTTTGTTCATGAAAATATCTCATTACTAGGAATTGATTTGTATGTTTAAAGATAGAAAGACTTTTAGTGGATCAAGTAAGTCTCAGCGATATTGACTGAGGCGAGGTAAGAGTTTGAGCTTGATCGTATCCAAAATCAAAAGCTTGAAAAAGACGTAAATATTTTTCATGCATCATGAAATCTTCTCATGGGTATTGCTGCCGCGTTTTTCGTGGAGGTGTTGAATTTCGTCATGAGAATATTGACAATCGCCATCATGCTACACAGGCAGCAGTAAAACCCCGTCACAGATGAAATGACTCAAGGTGTTACCAAACAGAACTGTGAAAACGAAAAGCGATGTATTTGACAGGCCGACGGGAAAAGGCGTAAGAAGGGAAGATTGTACCAGCGAGAAGCGCTGCGACATCACTACATATGCTTGGATGACCGAAAAAAATTAGTGTGCTACTCTCAACAAGCCGGTTTCTCCTTTGCGCGTGTCATGGCAAGTGGCAAGATCTCGATATCAGGAAGGGGGTAGAAAACTACGTACGTACTTCAAGATGTACTCTAGGATAAACATCATCGTCACTCTCAACAACATGATCAATTGCAAGTACCATCATCGCCCTGACAGCAACAAGGTTTGATCACTCTGGAACGTGGCTTGCGCTAGATCTACGCGACCCTTGCTACGGCTAGACCCACGCCGATCGTGGCACCCACATTCAGATGATCTTCAATCCGCTAATCGTGTTTTGCCGATGACGCAGAATGCAATTGCTTCCGAAGGGGTTTGTTTCCCATGTCTCGGTAAATTCTGATCTTCAGGGGAGGCTGAAGGTTGCGGGTGCAACTCACCAAGCAGCACGAACTGCACGGATAAGGCAATGCAATCTCGATCGTGTTCGCGCACTTCCATGCTACCGTTCTGGCTCGAAATCTTTTCCTTCTTCAATGCTCCGTCACTGTTTGTCACTGTTCGTTCAATCAGTCAAAACTCAGGAACACCGAATAATTCGTCGGCTTGCATCATCGGACCCCCAAAGTCCCTGACATCACCCAGATGTGGGTGGCTTGACTGCTCTCCAAAGTAACCTTCCGGAAGTTTGACTGCCGCTCGGCCCCGAGCCTCCCTTCGACTCGCCGCACAGTTTTAGCTTCGGAACCATGCTAACCTTGTCTATGTAGCTCCATGTTCCTATAATCCCGATGCTCAACTCAATCACTTTGCCGAGACTTCCCATGCTGCCATTGGACAGCGGCAACGTCGTCCGTCCTAGTCCCAATACTGATCGGCATGGGGCATTGGAGCCTCTGCTATGGATCTACAGTAACAGAGCCGTGGACGGTTAAGCAGAAGCTCATGATTCCCACATTATGGTACACTTTACAGCAGTGATGGTCTAGCGACATGACGGACGAGGCTTGCACGTTTTCCTCCTAGGAAGAGGATGACGATCATTGTCAGCGCGAGACTGGGGCAGATGTACAGCGACCTTGGGAAATGAATTGTATATAAACTGCTTCGAACGTTCGTCTAAGAACCATTATCCAGCTCAAACTTTCCAGTCTAGTCCATCAACCCTTTTCTCCTCGCTCCAGCTTTTAAGGCAGTTCCTCCACCATATTTAAACCGTCACCATGCGTTCCACAAGCTTCGTCGCCGTCGCCCTTTGCGCGTTCGCTTCTACTGCCTACTCAGCACCTACTCCCCAGTTGAGCAACATCATTGGCTCCATCACTAACCCTGGAGCTGGTAACAACAACAAGTTCGAGGGCATTGCCAACGGCAATGGAGTAAGTCACTAAGTATATCAGATATCGAAGCACTGCTAACTTAACACTCAGAACGGTAATGGCAATCACAACGAGGCCGGTAACAACAATGGCAACAAAAACGAGGCTGGCAACAAGAACGGCGCTGGAAACGGCAACACGATCAAATTCCCCTCCCTCGGCCTGAAGGAGCGTGATGCTCAGCCCGGTCTTCTCGACGGCCTCAGCGGCATCACCAACACCATTGGCTCCATCACCAACCCCACTGCCGGCTCAGGCAACTCCTTCAAGGACATTGCCAACGGCAACGGAAACGGAAACGGCAATGGCAACTCTGCTGGCGTAAGTTTTCCACTCTCACGATTGAAATGACGAGTACTAATGACCACACAGAATGGCAACGGTAACGGCAACTCCGCCGGAAACGGCAACCAGGCTGGCAACGGCAACTCTGTCTCCGTAAGTCCAGACACAACGCTGCCCAACGTCGTGCTCCCAAATATCGAGCTCCCCGACATCAACTTCAGCCCTACTATCAAGTAGGTCTGTGTCAACCATTGTCTGACCTGGCCATTTCACTAACGCTGTGTATCAGTTTAAGGCATAAGTTGGCTGCCGCCCGACAATAGTTGATTGTAAGAAAAGCGTGGACGTTTGTGTTATAATGGATATGGTATTTTGAGCGTCACCCCGGAGGAGCGCAAGTGCGAGGCACAGTTCCTGCCGAGCGGGTTTTTTAGTTCTCCTGTTGATACCTTGAGGGAAATAGTAATTGAGCATTATCTTCAACTCTTGGCTTAGTGCTTCGCATAACATTCTTGCGACACTTCATATTTCCATGGCATTTGTTACAATGAAAGGACATGATCATGTCCAACAATTCACATATTTATGGGCTTACTAGACATCATCTAGGCCATGTGTGAGGAACATATATTCTTCTGTTACTAGTATGGTTGTGTGATTGCTACCATTGCATCTAGAGTTTCTGTAACGCTGTCCGCGTCATATTGCGTGTATAGATTCGATGAAATACTCCAAGGTCGTGTGCGTCTGATCGTCAAACGCCACGTACAAGCGGCTATCCGACATTTGATGGTGACCAGTACTTCGCGCTCGATCGGATGCAACTCTTCCATACCTAATCTGTAATTTTAGAATTTTTCTTTTGCGCGTGTGGAGCACACTCAGCGGCAGCACGTGACGTGCGCGTGCATTTATACATCTCTCTATCGAAATGGCTCTTTTTGTAATACATATACAACACGCTTCATGAGTATTCCGAAAGAATTCACTCGCCCTCTCTATTAAGGTGTTGGATGTACGCCTCGAGGCTTGCTTTGAGTTGGATGAGCGTCTTCTTTTTTCTTGCGGGTTCGCGCGTACGAGTCGCTACTGTGATGGGTATTGCACTTTTTGCCCTATAAAATGCGTATAGGAATATTAGATGAACGACCACAAGCTCCATGTTTCTAACCGCGCGATATTGCGGAGCAACTCATGTGCTGCCAGGCGCCTGGTCTCCAGCAGCTGCCTCGGAGCAAATCTGCTCGACCCTGCGCTTGATAGTCTCTAACAATTCGTCCCCAAGCGCGTTGGACTTCTTCCGTATCCATCCCGTGCACTTGGGAAATGCGTTGTGCCTGCAGAGCCCAACTAGAGGCGGTGACTGCTTGTAAACAGCCGTTCAGACAATCCGCAAGGACCCGATAGTGTTGCAATGCGAATTTCATGCAAGTTGCTGCCCTGCGGTTCTGAATGCATGGCGGTAGGGTATGTCGGTAAAGTTGAGATTTGCGGCATAGGGGTCGGATGTGACGGTGACTGGTACGGCGTGTCGTTTGAATAGATGCCGGTAAGATCATGCTGCCCAGCTCGTGATGAAGTGGAAGCGAGAGGAAAGAAAGCGGCTTCGTGCATCTCAGAGTGCTGTTGGAAAGGCATAAGACCTGTCGCCATGGAAAGGTCACATGTTGTGGAATGTGGCTCCTCTAAAAAAGTCTGGGGAGCATCTGGTGACCCAGTAATAGGAGTGCTGAGCTGACCTCCATTTTCGGCGGTCATCGGTTCGAGAGTAGCATTACGTGACTGGTAAGCCGGGGAGACGTTTGGTATTGTTGAGTTCGCACGCGTACTAGACACGCTGATTCTCTGGTTTGGCTGCGGCGAAAATGACTGGTTGAAGTCGAAATTGACAGGGGCACTCATGGCGCGGTATTCTCCATCTTGTCGTTGCGTCCAGACATTCTTGTACTGCCACGATTGATTATGCGTGTCTATCACGTAAAATCAGCAACTACTTTGGCATGCCCAAGGAATATACATACAAGGATGCGGTATTCTTTGCGAGTCCGGGAATTCCTTCATGTACAGATTTTGCCACTGTTTCACGGCTCCCTCACCTCGAATCTGCTTGGTCGATCTCCCTAAGTGTTGAATGCAAAGCCCTGTGAGATGGAGAGTCTGCCATTCGCTTACGTTGATGATATAATATGCGCAATTCCGGCAAAGACTGATGAAGTCTAAATCCTTGTTGTGTGTGTTGCTCTTCAGATGTCCCTTGAGGCCAGACATGCTTGACGATCCTTGATGACTACAGGTTGGATGGCGTCCATGGACCTCATCGTGTTTTCTGAACGGACATGCTAAATTTCGAAGCTTGGACTTCTTTTTCGTTTCGTCTACGCTTACTATCGGGGTTGCGCGGGTCTCGGTTTTGGAAGCGAGACGTTCGTCCAGTGGAGAGGAACTTCCTGAAGAGCTCTGGGTATATTGCTCGCCCCCAGCTAGATCAAGATTTAAGCCGGAATGATTCGCGGACCCACTTTCTTGTGCGACTGGGTACGTCCTCACACCGCTTGGTCTGCTGGTGTATGAAATCGGTGAATTGCCTTGAGGGCTGTGCGTGCTTGGGACCGCACTTTGTGCAACTGAGTTCAGAACGCTAGAGATGCAACGAACCGTCTCATCTTCAGGGCTGAAAGCACAAGTCAGCATTATGTGTGTCTAGAAGTTCGTGTTACTGACAATCGGCGAGACAGGTCTTCAACGACAACATCGAGCCCGTTAAACAGATCGTTAATACGCTCCGTGTCAGCTTCGGGGCCATCACGACGAGAGAGTGTCAATATTGTGTCCAACAAATCCTTAGCATTCGGCTGGCGCACCATCTGTATGTCATCAGTTAGAACGACCCCTGCTATAATGGGCCTGGCAGCGTCTAGTCTTATCCAGTCCTCTTCTAAGCACCAAGCACCAACGCCCAGCAAATCGAGATCGATCCGTGATAGATGACTGCTAGACAACAGGGGAGCATCGCTCCGAGATTCCATCGTCTCCGATGGGTCTACAGAGAGCCATTTGCTTCCCACCTTGTCGGGCGTCTTGGTAAGTCGCCTGGGGCTGAGAGCCTGCTGCTTGACAGTCGCTGGAGAATTGGCAATGGTGTGGTGAACATTGAGGATGTGATGGATGCACATCTGCCGTTGATCAGGGCCAGAGAATACAGAACCGCAGAAGGCGCATGCAGTGTCGGCAGTATGTGACTTTTCCTGTGACAATCTGAGCAGTTCCAGGTCTAGCTCTTCTTCAAGTGGAGATATTTGAAACAATTCGGTCGCATTGGTGACAGCGTTTGCGTTAACTGAGCCAAGAGTGCTTCCATCCCAGAACAGGTCTGAAGTGTCTAAGTCATCATTCAGAGTTGCACCTGATAGTGATCGGGATCTCGTGCTTGAAGAATCTTGAATGGTCGTGCCATCCAAAGCGGGAGTTATTCGGAGTGCGTGACCCTCAGGTAGTGCTTTCCTGATGTCGTCCACGAAATCTAGAATTGCACGTCGTGCTCTCTTTTGAGCTGTGTCGAGGTAATGTTTTCCGAAGCTACATTCTGGCAGAATGGAGGGTGACCGTAAGATTAGATCGTCACACGATTGTGACCTGAAGAGTTTGGACCGCTTCGCAACCCCTCGACGAGTCCTGACAGTATGTGAAATTGTGGATCTGGTCTCGGCCAAGTCATCGTCAACGAAGGTGTTGGTACCAGTGTCAGATGAGCTTTGTTGAGAACTAGCGTAGAATCGAGGCGCTTTGAAGGCCGCCAAGGTTTGGGTGGCAGTGTCGCTTACAGCAGACCATAGCTCTGGGTTGACAGACGATTGTTGTAAGGAGTCTGAAGAAATAGGTGTTGTAGGCGCCAGTGGCTGCTCATTCTGCTCCTCGTGGACGTTCGTCGAAAACGAAGATTGAAGATCGTGTTCGGCCATTGCGCGAATGCGATTATGGTCGTGGGTGACCACTGGTATGCGACTCCAAGTTGCGATGGTAAGGTCTCGACTATAGCTCGAAGCCCAGCCGATATGTCCTCTTTATAGAGGTCGTCGACGATACCATGGTATTTGCGAAGTTGGAGAGATGCGCAGTAAAATTCGTAAATCGGGACCAAATCTTCTGAAATGTGAATCACCAGGGTACACAACTCTTCTGAATTCCGAAATACCCCTGCTGCAAATACCAATGGCACCTCCTGCCATGCGCCACAAGTGTGCGAATCGAGTTAGTCCTGAAGATATATGCAACAGCTTCTTGGCTGGCCAATGTGATGTCTCGAATGCTGTCTCGACAGTCCAATCAAGGTGTAGTCATACACGACAGCGCACGGGCTGGCGTTCGAGGGAGGCCAACCGGCGTGCAGTAAGAGCCTCATCTCTGCCTTGGTCAGCACAGCCTCCGACATTCGCACACCATTTTCTGTCCGTCCGCCCTTTGTGCCAATCAAAGCGCAAGCGGCGCAGTGCTTCTGCTCATGTTTTCGCGCAGCAAGGTCGCCTTGGCCACTTGTAAGTGCCTGATACGATGAGCATCAGAGGATATCTCTTGAAAACAACGTAATCTGCAAATCGACCTCCGGTTTTCCATCTCTTAGCAATTCTGCACGGTAGGTAGTCATTCACTCCATGTCGAAGGCGGGTGTCCCCGTCAGCACCCAAGATGCCATGACGGCAACGCAATCTTGACCGTTAGCAATCCCTAGACCGTGCCGCTAACATCCTAGGACAGGTAAACGAAAAGAATGAAATGCCATCGCAAGGCACAAAATGTTCAAACCAACGGACTGCTCCAGAAAGCGCCCTACGTAAGTACTTCACGAGCACTTCCGGCTCCCCTCAAACACCCTGCGCAAGTCTGATCAACTACTCGCACTTTTCAGATAGTCGTCAACTAACGAGTCCTCGAAAACACGCTTTGCAGAAACATAGCAGTTCGAACTGTCACTCTGAAGCGAGAACAGAGAGTGCGAAGAGCTCCAAACACGCCAAGACATCGCGACAACGCGTGACGTCATCACACACACACACACACACACACACACACACACACACACACACACACACACACACACACACATCCGCGAATCCCAACACTGCCATCGATTACTATGGGAATACACAGGCTGCCATGTAACTCCAGAAACGCTCCTATGAATGTGAATACCAACATGTTTTTCCCTTTTGCATTTTGTATTCCATAGAAGCAATCTTCGTTCTGTCATCCCTCCAATTTCACAGCCAACTCCACCACCGCATACCGTTCAACATAACTTCTTCCACCCCTTGCACGCATCAGCGCCCCAATGAAACATAATCTGTCTTTTGATTTATTTTTTTCCTACCTACCCTACCCTACTCAAAACACACACGCCCATGCTACCCAAAGCGCCAACCCCATCGCTCCCTCCCAAACAAAATCGAGAAGCATTTTTTTGATCGATGCTTTAGTGAATCTAGTCTCATGCCCAGGTATCAAGAAGAACGAAACGCCGAGCGATGATGCGAAAAAAAAAAGAGGAAAGAATGTAAAGTGTAAGAAATCAGAAGCCTCGAACGGGGGTCAAGCGTAAATGGAACGCTTGGGAAGAAGAAGAAGAAGAAGAAGAAGAAGAAGGACAGAAAATCGCCGGATACAAATCGACGGCTGGGTGTTCAAGTCCGTCGACAGCGTGCTGCGCATTGAAAGAAAATTTAGCACTCCACGAACCCATCCACTCTTCAATAACGACTACCTCGAAGGAAGGGTCGTCGTTGCCGTCGCACCCTCATCCTCAAGCCTACTCTTCAAGCCCCCCTCAACCTGAATCCCCCTCTGCACCCACTCCATCTCGCCAATCTCCTCCAGGCCCTTGCGCCCACGGCTGACTTTCTTGAGCAGTCCTTCGACGCACTCGCGCGCGCCAGCCCATTCTTTCCCCTTCACATCATCCCACTCGCCGTCCTCGTCACCAAACTTGACCCAGCCCCAGTCGCATCGCGCGATGCGGTGCACGGGTCTACCACGGGCGGGTTTGCCGGGGGGTGAGTCGAATGGGAGGCGACCTTCCATGAGGGCGTAGAGCAGGACACCGAGGGCCCAACCGTCAGTCGCACGGCCGTCGTAGGGCTGGCCGAGGAGGATTTCCGGAGCGGCGTAATCTTCGCTTCCGCAGCGCGTGGTAAGCAGGGGAGATTCTGGGGGAGCAGGGACGCGGCGCGAGAGACCGAGATCGGTCAGGGTCGCTATGGCGTATGGATGGGTTTGAGGGTTTTTGAGCATAGGCACAGTGGAGATGGGAATGTTAAGCAGGACGTCTGTGCTCGATTAGTATACATCCAGGTCAGGTGCACATACCAGTCTGAGCGGTGTGAAAAATGGTGAGCAGTACTTTCTAGCTTGATGTCGCGATGCACAATGAGCTTGTTATGCAGATACCGCACCGCACTGACCATTTCGGCGAAGATACGTTGGACGATGCCGACGGTGAGCTTATCGCGGTGGTCGCTGGCCACATCAAAGAGGTCGCCACCTGGGCAGTAAGTCAAGACAATTAGGGCCTGGGCGTCGTCGTGATCGAACGCTTGTAGATGAACCAGGGAAGGATGGGAAACAGATTGGAGCATCTCGACTTCACGTTTCAGGCTGAGTTCTACACGTTCTTCGTCGGCACCGCCAGCGGGACCGTGCTCGACGACTTTGATGGCAACGAGCTTGCGAGGATCAAGTGTGGCTTCGTCCAACGGGTCCTTGGCCTTGGTTTTTTCACATGTGGCTAAGTAGACTTTGCTAAAGGTGCCTTGGCCGAGCAGACGGACAGGGCGCCAGAGTTTCTTGGTCCGTTCTGGACCTTGGCGCACCACGATATACTCAGTCTTGTCATCTTCCGCTACATCCTCTTCCTCGGTGTCTGTGACGCTTCTGTTACTAGCATTGCTTGCGGGTGGGGTTGGAAGACCCGCGGGGTTCCGGTCAGAGACGAGGCCCCGCTGGGGCGCGAGGTAGGCTTCACGGTGCATGTGCGGCATGCCCGAGTCACTTTCGGTCGTCACGCTGCCTATGGTGACATTACGGGGGCGGGCGTTGTGCAACGCGTCTGGGGTGTATTCACTGATGCTCCTGTTGCGCTCTCGAGCCGCTTCGTTCTTCTGATGCGAGCCCTCAATAGCAGCTTCCTGCAACCTCTGGTATCCTTTCTTCTTGAGCGATCCCGACGGCGATAGAGTGCCTTTGGTGAGGGGGAAGAGATTCTCGCCGAGGGAGGCGCCTGAGAGGCCCCGCGATCGGCGTCGCGGTACAGCAGCTCGTTGCCATGGGCCTGGGGAGTCGCTCATCACCAACGGCGAAGGAAGCGGGGTGAGGTCGCTGAGGGCGTTGAGTGCGGGTGACGAGAGCACGGAGCCGGGTGACAGCGACCCAATGCTGTTGGAAGACCAGGCAGTCCTCAGATAGCTCTGGTCCTGGATTGCAATCGGCGCCGTGGCCGACTGCCGCAGCGACTCGTTCTCGTTGCCCTCCAGTGTGGACGTGGGGGGCGGGGGCTGGTGGTGGTGGTGGTGGTGGGAGAAGTCTGTCTGGAGGGTCAGACCGGTCGAGGGGGCGCGGATGTGGTAATGGAAGTTGCTATTACCGCGCGCGAGGGAGGGTCGCAATGCGTTTGATGCGGTCGAGGTAGCATTCGATTGCGCCGAGGGGCCGTAGGTGGTATTGTTTGCGGGGTCCAGATAGCTTCGTTCGCGGGACTCGTTGTGGGTGTCCGCCAGGCGGCCGTCTGACGTTGGATCCAAGGACGCGATGTCCCGTGAGGGTGACTCGAGGTCAGCCTCCATGGCCATGGTGTTTGTACAAGGCGGCGGCTTGATATCCGACGTGCCCTGTGCCCATCAAGAGGGTAATCCTAAAGAAGAGGCGCGTGCACTAAAGGCGCTAGCGCGACCGAAAGCCTGGAGCAGCCAACTACGAGGCTGCGAACGGTGCTGTAAATCGCAATAGTGAGATCATGAGGTGGAAAGGCGATGTTGTCAGTAATCTTGTTTTGTTGTTTTGTTGTTGATATCTGTGTCTGAGGCGCACTGCAGCGGAGCAAGGAGCCTCATGCAGCCGCTTTGCACCCACCATCCCGCGCCGCCAAGTAACTCCAAAAAAGCCGAGACACATCCTCAATAGTCACATTTGCGCGTGCACGTCATCTGGGCGTCGTATCTGTATTTATCTCATTCCATTGATGCTGCTACATTGGCTCATTCTTCGTCCTCCAAGACGATGCTACCTCAGTCGGAGCATGTCTGTCCCTGCAAAAGAGTGGAGAAGTGGGAAAATCCAATACATCGTACGAATGCCTGGCTGTGCCAAATGCCACCGTCCATCCATCCGTCGCCATGATGCCCTTTACACTGTTGCACCAATCTCTCATGTTACCCTAGAGGCACTCAATGTCCCGTCACTTTGTCGGACCCTGGTGGAAGCTGTAGGGCTGCTCAGCTGGACTGTACGGAGAGTAGCCGTTGCCGTTGTAGCCGTTGCCGAACTGCCCACCGTTTGCACCATTAGCAGCGTACTGGTAGGGGTTGTTGCCCAAGTAGGGACGCTCTTCCTTGCCGTTGCGACCTGGAAAGTTGGAACGCGAACCCCACTGCTGGCCGTAGTTGCTGCCGTATCCTGCACGCGTGTCGTTGTGGCCATCATAGGCAAGGCTGCTGGTGCGCTCTGGCATCGGGAGACCCGGCGGGCCCTCGCGACCAGACTCGGTCATGTTTCCATAGAAGCCTGCAAGAGAGGTCTGCGCCCGGTGAAGGAAAGGCGAGTTGGGGGTAGCGTGAGCAGCAACAGGAGTATGCTGCTGGACCGCCTTCACCTCCGACTGTTTCTGCTCCATCATCTTCTGCATGCCGTGGACAGTCTTCTCGAGCTCTTTGATGCTCTGCTCCACGCTTGTAGCCTTTTTGTCTTGTGCGGCCAAAACACCCATAATGTCATTCCTAATGAAGTTGAACAGCTGTTCGAGCTTGTTGTTGATGCTGTCGCCCTGCTCAGTTGTGTGATCCGTTTTTTCGTTTATCGCATCGACCTGCATCTTGACTTCCTTGACGAGTTGCTCTACTGCCGTGATGAGCTGGGCATGTCTGTGGTTAGATGTCTCGTGCAGCTCCTTCAGCGTCTCAGTCTGATCCCAGTTCGACTTGCCCACCACATCTAGGTGCTCGTTGGTCATGTAGAAGTGGTCTTCGATATTCTTGGGCATGTAAGTGGATCCCACTAGCACCGGAGAATTCTGCCTCGGGGGTATTCCTTGCATTGGGGTGGCAGGAGCTGGCGCTTTGTGCAGTGGGCTGGGAACTGCGCTGAGGCAGCCGGGATTGAACCTATCCACATAGCTGTCACGTCCAAGAACCACTCCATTCAACAAGTCTGTGAGCCCTGATGAAGACTGATCAGGCTGGAGGCGGCCATTGGTTTCGCCCTGGTGTGGAGGTTGGCCGTGCTGCTCGCCAATTCGAAGCTCTTGCATGACCCGAGCCGCAAGTTCGGAATTGTCGCGCATCTGTACTCGCATTGACTCCGGGTGGTCGTTGTGAACCAAGCGGCCGGTAGAAGACTGAGGGTCGATGTCGTGCGCGTCACCTTGAAACACCATTTCAATCGAAGGGTTATTGGAGTCAGGGTCGCCTTTTGAGGGAACAGTGCAGTAGAAGCGAGTAGTGTCGGACTGTGGTTATTGTCAGCATGATTATTCAAGGACAATGGGTGAGGCAGAAGCGAAGGAGTGGGGCGGCTAGGTGAAGGCGGCAGGAGGCACGGCGAGGCAGGCGCCTTCCAAACACTCCCGATTTTGCAGGTGAGAGAACATGACGGCAGGGGTGGTGGACTTACATTCTTAGATGGGGTCTCTCCGTCCGCAAACTTCAGCACAGAACGGTCCGATGGTGAGTAGAATCTAGGCTGTAGCGGACTGTAATGGTGGCTGCCATGGTTGCTGTAGACGTACGGTGCGTACTCGCTGCTTGAGTGCTCATTGGGCTGAGGGAGGTTTGGTGGGTTCGAGAGTCGGTAAGACAGTGCTGCATCGCGGCTGTCTCCGTGCTCCTTTTTCTCTGCACTCCAGCGATCATCACGGTACAAAGAATCGGTGTCCTGCGTGTCCTCGACCTTGCCTTGAGCTGATGCAGGCTGGTCACCCACTCGCACTTGATTACAGTCATCTCTCAACGGAGAGGGCCATGGCAATGGCTGACCCGCTATCAACTTCTGATAGTCCTCGGCGGTGCCTGGGATCTGCTTGGACGGGCTCTTGCCAGCAAATCCAGCTTCGAAAGTTTTGATGGGAGACGGCGACAAGGCGAAAGCGGGGAATCGGAGTGGACCACCAGCAACATCGACATCGGCTTTGTAAATCTCACGCAGTCCGTCTAACTGTGCTGTGCGGCGAAGCGGGCTGGCGGGCTGCACGGGCTGTCTTCCCTCTGGGGGCGTATCCTTGGCAGGCGGTGTTGGAGGTGGAGCAGATGCCTGCGAATATTCTGTACCAAGGAATGGGTTGAAGGCAGTCGCAGGCAGCTTGTTGATCCTCGGGGGAGACCTGCGACTGATGTCTCGGTTACGGCGAGTAGCACCCGTATGGTGGCTTCGTGCGTGCTTGTCCTGGTCCAATAGCTTCACTGGCAGTGACTTCGATGTGTCTGATCGAGGGGCCTTGGTTGGCGTTTCTTGTGATGCAGTTGACTTGCCGGATCGCACCGCCTTTTTCGAATTTCGGGGTTCATGACCGAGGACTTGAGCAGCCTTGGACGGCATAGGCGGCGGGTTCGGCGCCGAGGACCTGCCAAAGTTTGGGAGATGCATGCCAAATAGCTTCTTCTTTGGGCTCTTGACCAGGCCTTGCGACTTTCCCTTTTGCTCCTCGCTGGCAGCTCGACATTCCTTTCGTAGATCATTTGTCTTGACAAGTACCTCATCATCGCCGACTGCGTCTATTGCTGTTAGTATTGGACAATAGAGTCTTTTGCAGGTACTGTGTCACTTACCGACTAGGTGCGGGGGCGGGATCTGACCAGCAATCTTGAACACATGCTCCTCAGATCGAGCCTCAATCCAGGCACGCGTTGTTTTCTCAGCTCTCTCGTGCAGTCCAAGCCCCGCCTGGCCCGAGTTCGCTGAATGTTTTGAGCGTGATGACCCACCGATCCCAACAAGCTCTAGCTGTTGCATTGGCTGACGCGCTTCCTCGATAAGATTCGTCAGGTTCGTCATGGCGGATGCGCGGCTCTTCTGCGAGCCCGACTTTGGTAGCGGAACGCGCGAAACATCATGCTCTAGAGGTGAGGTTAGTGGAGAACTTGCAAAGCGCGAACCCTGCTGAGACAATGACAGCTGGTGCTGCTGCTGCCTCTTCCCCTGTTCCTGTTCATTAGTGTTAGTCCGCGTAGCCTGGGTGGTCGCTGTGATTCGAGGGACCGCCGGAATGAGGATAGGAGGCGGCCGCTTCTTGCGGGCATCGAAGGGATCAGACATGTTGTGCTGGATGTCTAGTCGCGGGTCCTGTTGTGGTTGTGAGACACGGTCGTGAGGAGATTTCAATCAAGCCTACTCTTGTGTGCGGAAGCTCCAAAATTTCTAGGAAAGGGTCCAACAATAACGCGCAGGGCCAAGCAGGTGCGGCCTTCACGTAGAGTAGTCTCGTGTCGAGCTGTGAAGGCGGTGTGTTGTTCGTGGCGGGATGCACGAGTGTGGTGTGGTAGGAGATCGTGAGAGTCGCGGGTTGGCCGGTGTTGATAAAATCTTCTCTAGGCAACGGGGTGACAACAAACGGAATCTTGCTCATGCAATTTCCCACCGAGGACAGACGGGAACATATGAAGTGAAGAGAACATTTGAAAAAGACTTTCCCTGTTTGAGATGTACAGTGCACTGTGTCCAGTCTCAATGATGTGATAGATAAAGAAGAAATGGACCGACCGAATCGCAGGTCAGGTTCCTGCTCTGATACCAGTATCTTGCAGAAGCCGACTCTCTCTGCCCTTGCCTTACTGTCACGTGCTTGAGTGTAAATGCTGCTAGGGAACGGATGGATGAGATAAAAAAAAACTGGTGAGAATACGAATTGGTGTAGCTTGACAGAATCGCTACTTGCAAAGGGCGCCTAAAGCCGAAGAGGTATCCAGAAAACTCACGCCATTCAAAGAAGATCTGCAAACTAAAGCTCCCACAAATGCTCGCCCGTACGTGTACTCCTCTACACCCTCTCTCACAAAACGCAGCATTTCTTGTTCTTCTTTTTCTTGTCTGCATCTTTAGTTGACGGTGGCTCGAGCGCTGCTACAATCGCCTGTGTGTGTTAGTGATATGACATGGGGGAGTGATGTCCTAGATGTACCTCATCAAACACGTCCTTGAGCTTGTACTGCGTTAGAGCCGAGCACTCGACGTACTTGACCGCACCGAGTTCGCGTGCCATTCGCTCGCCGTCCTCGCGCTTTACTGGCGCCATTCTTTGCTTTGCCAGCTTATCTTTTACCGAGTTGTCTTCCCTCAGATCCACCTGTGTACCGACAATCAAGCATGGCACGCCAGGGCAGTGGTGGTGCACCTCGGGAAACCACTTTTCACGGACGTTCTCGAAGGAGGCGGGCGAGGTTACGGAGAAGCACACGAGGAAGACGTCGGTCTGGGGGTACGATAAGGGTCGGAGGCGGTCGTAATCTTCCTGTCCGGCGGTATCAAAGAGGCCAAGGGTATATGGCTCATCACCGATCCTTCACAGCGTCAGCAGCAGTTCGCTAAGCACGAGTCCCCCCGCTGCTCCTCCTTCCAAATAGTGTGCAGTGGGTGGGGTCCCAGGGATGGGGGTCTCACATAACGGTCACGGCGTAGTTGTCGAAGACGGTGGGGACATATTCCGAGGGGAACTTGTTGGTGGTGTAGCTGATGAGCAGACATGTCTTGCCCACGGCACCGTCACCGACGACGACGCACCTGCGGAGCTATGGTGTTAGTGACTGGACCCTGGCGCAGTAGCAGAAGCAGTCGCAAAGAGACAGTGCACGAACTTTATTGTCGCAACGACCATGTTGAAGTGGGTATATGGATATTCGGCGGTAGAGGAATGCTGTGTCGAAGAATAGGCGGTGGTGGATGTTTCGCAGCAACAGTCAAGGATCGCGTGCTGGGATATGCGGAGAGGGAGCTATCCAAACGAGGGGTCAAACGAACGAGCGAAGACGCGGCTATGAGAGCGATCAGTCAAGCGGCTGGGGCAACGACGGGCAGCATGCGCAGTGCGTACGGCACCTCTCTGAGTCCTCGTGCGGGCCTGCGGCGTTGCTTGCGACAGCGCCTGGTCAAGATGCGAAACGTAGCGGCGGGCGATTGAACGTGGGAGCGAGCGAGCGGTCGGGGTCACACCAAGGGCCGAACAAAAACGCAGGCGCAGCGGAGTCGAGGGAGGCTACAGTACTACAGGAGTCGCGGTCGAGCTGTTGTTGATGGTCCATTCATTAGTTCACGGCGCTAGTCGGTGTACACAATTCAATGTTGGAAGCTGCATTATTCGTATTGGGTCCAGACTCCTCTGCACCAGCGCCCAGCATCCCCATGGACGACTGAGATGTGCCCTTGGCCTGCAGAGACGACGCCATCCAGACCATCGCGTTTCAAATCTCGTTATGCGTTCCTTTGATTTCATCAACATCACTCGAGATCTGGGTCCGTGCACGCAATAACGTGGCAGAATGCATGCCGGCCTCGCGCATTGTAAACGCTGCGACTGTCCTACAGGCAGACCACTTGCATGACTTTACATTGACCGGAGCCATGAGCCATCACCATCGACTGCATTGTTCCACATACGGAGTGGTTGTCCACATTCTGCACCGAGTCCTATCAATCAGCTCTGCCAAGACCCCACTAAAACATTTAGAGCTCCAAGGAACAACGTTTCCCCGTTCTAATCTCCTCAACCGTATGCCTCACACCTGCATCCGTGCGAGAAGGCCGGCTCAATCATCATGGAGGACCTCGAAGATGAATTAGACTTGCGCTATCATCGAGGGCTGCAGCCTGATGTCTATTACCGCTGTCCGACTTTAGAGGTGCGAGCCTCCTTCAATTAACCCGTAAATCCTGCTGAACACTTACCAGTCGCTGAACGCGGCATTGTATACAGAGGTTGAAAAGAACGCCTCTGCCTTGATACCTGTAGAAACCGTGACCGAGTTCATCTTTGGAGCAGCTTCGACCATCACAATCCCCGTGGGCCAACAACCATCTCTAAACGAACTCATCGAGCCAGCCGAGTACCTGCAGAGCATCACAGTCGACTATGCGCTCTGCCGTGATATCGACGGTAAAGATCGACTCAAGGTGCAGCGTGCCATTGCGAGGTATATAGATCATAGCTGCACTACGTGCGATGCTCACTCACGTGACGCAGATCCATCATTGAAGCAATACAAGACGCCGACGGCTTCAAGTACGCAGAGAAGTCAGCACAGAGTAAAGATGGTGGCGACGGTGCCCGATTTAAGTATGTATGTCGAGACAGTGTTCAATTCAAGAACAAGAGAAGCCACAAGAAGAAAAAGGAGAAGCCAGAGAACAGCGACGATTGTGAGGCCCAGCCCAAGAAAGAGGGCGATCCACAACTGCAAGGATATGGTTGCGGTGGTGCTATCCATATCAAATTCTCCATCAAACGCGAAGCCATCAACGTAGTGTACAAACACAATCCGATCCATAGCAGCCCGCCAGCCGAAGAGAGGTATGTTGCAACAAAAGCATCCATGGCAACCGCATACAACCAGTGGTTGTTTGAAGCTCATTACACTGTTGAATACGTTCTGACTCTACTAGCAGCTTGCCTGCTCTGGCATTAGAGACCACTTCTACTCCACAGGCAATGAACAATCAATCGATGAACGGCAACAAAGAGCAGAAGAAGAAACGGAAAAAGAAGGACCAAGAAGATGTTGAGAACAACTACCGGGATCCAGATCTTGACATGTCAACTTCGCCCGAAGCACCGAGAGCTGCTACAAAGAACAAGCGCAAGAAGGACGCTTCAGCAGCTTCTGCAGAGTTGTCCGCAAAGAAAGACAAGAAAAGCAAGGAAGCTCTTTCTCCCTCAGCATCACGGAAGAAGACCCAAATTCTAGAGCCGTCTCCA
Source organism: Parastagonospora nodorum SN15 (assembly GCF_000146915.1). Lineage (NCBI taxonomy): Eukaryota > Fungi > Ascomycota > Dothideomycetes > Pleosporales > Phaeosphaeriaceae > Parastagonospora > Parastagonospora nodorum. The sequence continues at coordinate 446,651 of NW_001884572.1, read as the reverse complement.
CCTCCGATGCCAGTCAGAGGAAAAGCGTGCATTCGATGTCGCGAGAAGAAGATAAAGTGCAACGAAGGCAAACCGACGTGTAATCAGTGCAAGAGAGGACTCTGGACATGTCAGTACGAAGTGACTGGCGCAAAGAAGCGTTCCAAGAATGGCTGCATAAACTGCAAAGCCAGGAAGCGCAAATGCACAGAGGAGAGACCTTCATGTGCGCATTGCCTGCGTTTGGATGACGACTGCGAATATGTCGATTATTCTTGAATTCACGAAGATCAAGTTACGGACCTTGATGACTACCGCGGACCCGGAGCACATGCAAAAGCCGGGCCGATAGAACCCTCGGAATTTCTAGCTCGTGAAACGACACCCTGGTACATTATTTCACGCGAGGTCAGCTGCTATAGCACAGGTACTTCATCCGAGGATTTGATCTGACTGGAACTGCCGGCAATAATGGAGCAAACATTCTACACCAATGTGCGCACAGCATGTGGATCTGCCTCCGTCTCCAAGAGTTTAGCAAGCGGGAGAAAACCTGGGTCATGGTCAAGTTGACGGGTCTGCGGCCCAATCCGACGCGATATTTCAGGGGCAGACACATACCCGTTGCGACGACAGAAGTGGTCAGCATTCGCTGCAGTGTAGCCCTCACGTCAGACGGCATACTCCCAAGCAGCGGGGTGCACGACTAGCAATGAGTTGTCGAATCAAACGTGTTCATGAAATGAACCCTCCGTCTTGAGCCGCAAAACTACCCTACACCCTGCAGATCCACCGTGCATCCACTCTTCACATTTTGACAACGCAGATATTGCGTCCCCAGTTCATGTTCAAGGACGTTGCGCTAGCAAACTTTGTGATTGGCCACGATCCCGGCAAGTCTGGGTTTGCGGGCCGGGGGAAACTTAGCACCTCAATTGACACAACGGCCAATTTGCCGATCTGGTTTGGGCGCAACGCTTTGCTATGGGGCCCCAGGAAACTCGAACTTGGTCCCAAGCACGGCCAAGATGAGCAATATCGAAGTCTTACTTTCCTCGGTTCAGGGTTTCCTGGGTCCTGGGGTTAGGAAAAGGGGAAATTGTACATAATGGGCCTTGACCCTGAATGAGGACGGCAACTTCTTCGCATTCCTTCAAGAAGTACTCGTGGGATTTCAAGATGCGCAACTTTTTTCTACCCGTGTTGGCGACAACCGCTCTGACGCGAGCTTCTGGTATGTTGGTCAGGACGTGAACAAGTTACATAATGCTCACAAACACAACAGCTATTCCTGCCAAGGAGCAGTCGACCAAACGTACTGTTGGTTCTTGGGACGATGCGCACACCAAAGCAACTGCTGCTTTAGCAAAGCTGTCGCAGGACGAGAAGATTGGTATCGTCACAGGTGTAGGATGGTCTAAGGCCAACTGTGTTGGCAACACCTACCCCGCGAAGTCCATCGGATATCCTTCCCTCTGTCTACAGGGTCAGTGAACCTCAGCTAGAAATACCTAGCGTTTTGAATTGGACAAGTGCTAACACCATGAAGATGGACCCCAGGGTATTCGTTACATCCAGGGCGCCACTGCCTTTTCGGCCGGTGTTCACGTTGCGAGCTCATGGGATGTTGACCTTGCTCGTGAGCGCGGTCTTTTCCTCGGAACCGAGGCGAAGCAACTGGGTGTCCACGTTCAACTGGGTCCTACTTCCGGCCCTCTTGGCAAATTTGCTAAAGGCGGTCGCAACTGGGAAGGTTTCGGCCATGACCCATATCTTCAGGGTATCTTCATGGCACAAACAGTCGAGGGCATGCAGGAAGCTGGTGTTCAGGCCACCATGAAGCACTGGATTGCCAACGAGCAGGAGCTGAGCAGAGATACTATCAGCTCGGATGTGCCCGAACGAGTTCTGCGTGAGCTGTATGTCTGGCCATTCATCGACGCTGTCCACTCAAATGTCGCGGCTGCCATGTGCAGTTACAACAAGCTCAACGGCACGTGGGCTTGTGAGAGTGACTCTGTTATGAACAAGATGCTGAAGGAGGAACTCGGTTTCCGCGGATACATCATGTCTGACTGGAACGCTCAACACACTACGACCGGCAGCGCCAACGGCGGTCTTGACATGACCATGCCTGGAACCGACTTCTCCGGTAACAACATCTTGTGGGGCCCTCAACTCAAGACTGCAATCAACAGCAGCCAGGTCCAGCAATCCCGCCTCGACGACATGGTCACGCGCGTCCTTTCCTCCTGGTACCTGCTCGGCCAGGACAAGGGCTACCCGAATGCGACATTCAACTCCTGGCAGATTGGTCCCCAAGAAGTTGGCGGTAACCACAAGACCAATGTTCGCGCCACCGCAAGGGATGGAATCGTCCTGCTCAAGAACAACAACGGCTCCCTTCCTCTCAGCAAGCCCAAGTCCGTCGCCGTCATCGGTCTCGACTCCATCGTCGACCCCAAGGGCCCCAACGCCTGCGTCGACCGCGGCTGCAACAACGGCACCCTCGGCATGGGCTGGGGCAGCGCCTCCGTCGAATACCCCTACCTAATCGCTCCCCTTGACGCCATCAAAGTCCAGGCCGCCAAGGACGGAACAAACGTCACCTCCTCCCCCAACGACAACGCCGCCCAAGGCGCCGCCGCCGCCAAGAACGCCGACATCGCCATCGTCTGCATCAACGCCAACTCGGGCGAAGGCTACATCACCGTCGAAGGCAACGCTGGCGACCGCAACGACCTCAACGCCTGGCACAACGGCAACGAGCTCGTCAAGGCGGTGGCCGCAGCCAACAAGCGCACCATTGTCGTCGTCCACTCCGTCGGCCCCATCCTGATGGAAGAATGGATCGAGAACCCGTCCGTCGTCGCAGTCGTCTGGGCCGGTCTGCCCGGCCAAGAGAGCGGAAACGGGCTCGTCGACATCCTCTACGGCGCCGCCAGCCCCAGCGGTAAACTCCCATACACCATCGCGAAGAAGGAGTCCGACTACGGCACGACCATCTCCACCACTCAAACTGACAAGGACTGGGATCTGTTCATCGACTACAGGCGTTTCGACCAGAACAACATCACGCCCCGCTTCGAATTCGGCTTCGGTCTGTCGTACACTACGTTCAAGTACTCCGGCCTCAGCATCTCAGGCTCGCCCTCCGCCGGCCCCACCACCGGCAAAATCATCCCCGGTGGCCCAGCTGACCTCTTCGACACCGTCGCTACCGTCACGGCCACGATCACCAACTCCGGCAAGGTCGAGGGCGCAGAGGTCCCGCAGCTGTACCTGGGCTACCCGTCCGGCACCGGCGAGCCGCCCAAGCAACTGCGTGGATTCAACAAGCTCAAGCTCGCGCCTGGTGCGAGCGGGACGGCGACGTTCAAGCTGCGCCGCAGGGATTTGAGCCTGTGGGACGAGAGCAGCAGGAAGTGGACTGTACCCAAGGGCGAATTCGGCGTGTTTGTCGGCGCTAGTTCGAGGGATGTTAAGCTTACGGGCAAGATTACAGTCTAAATTGGTAGAAACGTCAGGGGATGACGTGAGATGAGATACGTGGTGACTGATTATTCTCCTGTATATATTACAATCAGCATGAGCTCGGGTTCATGGTTTCAACAAGCTTTTCCCCCTACACGTGAAGCACTTCTGTAAAGTTGATTGGCCATCATGAGGAAGTAGAGCATTCGCCATAAAATTGAGCTCGGCCTGCAGCTGAAACGATTTTCATCAATTTATAGTGCTGTTTGCTGTGTACATGAATATGAAAGCGCACCTGAAGTCATTCCTCCGGCATCAATCTTGTAATAGAACTCATCATGAAACGCCATTTCCAACTATAGACTACCAAAATACCAAATCACGTCGCCAAAACACTCATTCACCTAGGCGGCAGCAGTGATAGGCTGGTACGGCGGCGCAACGGGTCCACCAACATCCACCTGCTCAACCCTGCCTGGAACATGCATCTCAAAGTCTGGCTGAGCAGGGTGCACACCAACACGCTCCTTGCTGAGGAGGTCGACCAAAAGCGGGCTGGGCTTGTTGCTCTTCTCGGAGAAGGATGACTGGTGATCCTTGTACCTCTGGACGTTCTGGATATACTTGTCAAAGAGGTACGAGGAGTCCATCGGTCCGCCCTTGGCTTCGGGGTGGAATTGCGCGCTGAAAATGGGGCGGGAGGCGTGGATGAGACCCTCGTTCGACTGGTCGTTCAAGTTGGTGAAGTACTCCTTCCACTCGCTGGTAAGAGTAGTGGGGTCCACGGCGTATCCGTGGTTCTGCGAAGTGATGTGGCACTTTCCGGTGGTGAGGTCTAGAGCTGGAATGTTGTGAGCGCGGTTGCCGTACTTCAGCTTGATGGTCTTCGCTCCAGCAGCGAGGGCGATCAGCTGGTGACCCATGCAGATACCCATGACGGGAAGCTGGGAGGTCTCGAACAGCTTGCGGAGGTTGTAGACGGTCGAAGTGCAGTGAGTGGGGTCTCCAGGTCCGTTGGAGATGAAGACACCGTCAAAGTGGTGGGCGACCTTGTGAATGGGGTAGTCGAAGGGGAAGCAGGTAACGCTGGCGCCCCGTGAGACGAGACTGCGGAGGATGTTCTCCTTGACACCGCAGTCGATCAGAGCAACGTGCATATCGCCGAGTGAGGAGCTGACGTGGAACGGAGCCTTGGTGGATACACGACGGACCAGGTTGATGGCCTCAGGGTCAATGTAGGCCTCGTCCTCGTCTGCATCGTACTCCTCACCGACGGTGATACGAGCAAGAGATGACCCCTGCTCACGGAGATATGTTACAACCTCACGAGTGTCGACGCCAGAGATAGCAGGGACACCCTCGCGAGCGCACCATTGTGCGAGAGACTCAACAGCAGTCCAATGGCTGTGCTTCAAGGCGTAGTCTTGAACGACGATACCCGAAGCCTGGATGTTGGGAGACTCAAAGTATCGGAGCAGACCGTGCTCGTCGCGGGCGGAAGAGGGAACGCCGTAGTTGCCGATCAGCGGCTGGGTGAAGACAAGAATCTGTCCACGGTAGGAGGGATCGGTCATGGATTCGGGGTATCCAACGAGCGAGGTGGTGAAGACGGCTTCACCGGAGATATTGGCTTTTGCGCCAAAGGACTTGCCCGAGAAGATTGGGCCATTCTAGAAGCGGTGAGCAATATGGGATGAAATTTGCACGGGGATACAAACCTTGATTGTGAATGTTGCGTTCTCGAGTGAAATCGGAGTGGGCTTGCGCGAAGGCTTAGGAATCTCGCGAGCGGTGTTTGTATGCACGGTAGCGAGATAGCGGCGGTTCACATGTCCCAGAAGACCTGCAGAGCGGGCGGCGGGCTTGAGGAGGTGCGAGAACATGTTGAGTGGAATTGACGGGAGTGATAAGCGGTATGACGGTGTATGAGTGGCTTTCAGTTAATTGAGGCTTTCCAGAGATGATCTGTACAGCAGTCAGAGTGACGCTCCATGCGCCAATTGTCGGGCGACATCATACCTGAGATGTAATCCTATAGTAAACAATTAGCCATGGTCAAAATACAGAACATGAGTCACAAGTGATCGAGGATACATCAAAAACATCGACCGCTCGTTGATGGGTTAAGCAAACTGCGGTGTAGCAATGGGACAAGGAAAGGAATAAGTGTACCTGGGAAGTGAAGACAGAGGCAGCACGCATAAGCGCGGTATTATCAGCGGAGGAAGTCAGAAGAGGGCGGGTATGAAGGACCCTTGAGTTTGTGGTTGTGAAGTATAGACAATGAAGCTGTGTGGTTCAGGTGTGATGTTAGGGAGTCAAGAAGAGGGGACAATTTTCACGCTACACGCTAAGATCGGCGGTACCTGCGATAAGGGCAGAACGAATGACGTGTTTAGTTGGTCCAAATCCTAGCTCTCTGATTGGTCAAAGCAGCTCATTGTTCACGTACGCAACATGCTCTTCAACGGCTCCACTGCAGCGCGAACCCATACAGGACCTTGTCAAAGCTGAGCATGATCTCACTCTTATGCGAGGGGTAAAAGCTGGACAATTTTCGCTTTCGACCCAATTCTGACAAGCCTCAGTTCAAGGCCCACTTCCGATGTCGGCACCGGCCAAGGTAAAAAATTGAAGTCGCTGATCTTTGAAAGATTGTTATCATTCTCCGCGGCACGCCGTCCTTGGGTATCATTACGTCTCGGCGTCTATATATGTACAATAGGGCATGTTTGACGAGTCCATTACGCCTTTCCAAAGCCAGGTTCTTCGACCTCAATGTCGCCTTCAGCGTCAACATCTGCATCACCACTCTCGCTATCCTTTGCTGTTTCTCCAGCTTTGACTTCTGCCACCCTCCGCTCCCGTCTTTCCTGTTCTTTCTTCCTTGCGCCAGCTTTCAGTTTCTCCCACTGCTCACGATATCTGCCAATGACTTGATTGTTTTTCTCGTTTTGTTTGACGAGGCGCTCGTTGTTGCTCATTAGGTCGTCGACCTTGGCAGTCTGGCTGGCGAGTAGGGCCTCGAGATCGGCGATTCTGCGCGCCGTGTCGGAGTCCGGCCGAGGACCGGGGGATGCAGGTTGGCTCGAAGATATGGGTGGTGATGGGAGCGCCGGGACAGCATTCGAGCCTTGAGACAAGGCTTGAGCAAGGGCGCTTGGGTCACTTGGTCCTCGACTGCCTGGACCGCGAGTTCGGAAAGACTGTGCAAGTGCGTTGAAGCTGTTTTGCGAGTTGAGCTCCCACATCTGAATGCGCTTGGCTTGCTTATCGACAAGATTCTTCAGCGTTTCGTTTTCAAGAGCGAGTTCTTCCATGGTCTTTAGGCCAGAACCGCGTCCTGCTGGGATGCTGCGTTGTGGCGTGACTCCTGATCCAGATCTATTCCGCGTATGCCGGGATTTTGTGGGAGACGGTGGGCCGACATTCTCGCGCGCATCGACGAACTCTTCGTGCGAACTTCCTTTCATGGACCCGGAGCCCTCATCGATCGAACTCATGTGCTGATTTTGTGCATCCTTCTTGTTTTGCAAGATACTGGCATAGGAAGCTGTGCCAGGTACGAGGTAGAAGCTCTCGTTCGGCCCCATCGGAGCGGAGCCATCTTCTCTCAGAGCGCGCAGAGCAGGCTTGCTGATGAGGGCGGCGAGATCAGGCACTGATGACTTTACTGTGCGCGAAGCCTCCGGTGATCGTGTGTTCGACTTTGGTTTTGGCTTCTCTTCTTTGAGTGGCTCCGCGGCTGGCGTGGGCGGCGTAGGATTTAGCGGAAGGGATGTGAAGGCGAGCGGGGCAGAAATGGTAGAGATGATGCCCCCAAATGCCGAGTAGAAGCGACGGAAGTTGTCCTCAGCTGGAGGCGAAGCAGGTGGAAGTGTTCCGGAGTCCTTCTGCTGCTTCGACGCATCCTTGGACTTGGCCGACTCTGCTTTCTGTGACTGCTGTGCAAGTAGATCACGCACTGGCGTCGCCCCTTGCTCCTCGCGACCTCCTATTGCACCAGCGACGTTCACAGCCGTTCCACTCGTGGTCCTCCTCGCCGTAGGTATGCCACGCTTTTCAGCGAGGTTGCTGGCTATCGATGACTGTGGCAGTCTGCGGCGCGATGTCGTAGGCGTCGACGACGTAGTGGATGAGGATGCGCTTTTACTCGCAGCGCTTTTGGATGTCGCACTTTTCGCGGTGCTCCCGGAAGCTGGGGTCGTAATGCTGCTCTGCTTCTCCTTGCGCGGGGCTTCTTTAATCAACCCGGCGAGCTGTCGGTGGTGGTCTTCGAGAAGACTGAGGATGCGCAGGGCCTACAGATGTATTAGACTGCTTCTTGCAAATACAGAATCTAACTTACCTCGGCATTATGAGTATCTTGGACAGCTTCTTGGAATGCTGCTGATGCGCTTTCATGTTCCTGCCCCGCGATCGCAATTCTGTTATCGAAGGTCGCAGTCGCGGCCGTCCTCGCATGTTCGTGCGCTTTGGTGAGGGCTGCCGACTCCATCGTTGCGTCGTGGGTGATATGCGGACATGTTCATGCGTAGGTGTAGATGTCGTGTGTGCGCGTGCATTCATCACGTTGGATGCAAGCGCGCTAGTAAATGGCGCTATGACGTATTAGCTAAAGCCTCAATCATCACTACAACGACAGAGACTTACCTCTATGTGTATGTCGTTGCTCTGGCGCAATATTGCGACGTCTTTCAGATTCGAATACGTCTTGTTCTTGCTGGAACCCGTCTCGTACTTCGACCAGTTGATAGTGTTTGTTGTTGGTTCGAAACCAGTCCGACGAAGGAAGTAAATCGGTCTTTGCAGCTCAACTGACGGGCTGGAGCTGTTCACGCTATCGCCAGACTTCTACTGCAGCGGCAGAGCTCCACATATAGCTTGAGGATGTTGAATAGGCCGCCACCTGGTCGATCTCCCGAGTAGTTGACAACATATGGTATGCGGCGTCTCTGCGTCGTAGAGATCAAAGTACGAGTCGTCGGCGCGAGGCGTACTGGGAACGACTTCCAGGGTTGCTTCAATGACACGGCGCATGTCTGGCCGGGTTCATGTTTTCCAGATCTCTGAATCCAGGCGGAGCATATCCTGCACCGTGGAACCCTTGTCGCTTGCACCGAACTCATAGTCTGCTGACCCTGGGGCTCAGATGCGACTCGGGACGTGGGTAGCTGAATGGTCTCTTCACTGGTGAGATGATGCTACCAGAGTCGCATGGGTTGAGGCACTGTTCATATTCCGTAGAGAAGGAAATAATCATGGTCTTGTCGATGACCTGAAACTGTATGCAGTACTCTGACATTTTCGATGCGACGGCAACGACCTGTGTATAGTTCCAGGCTATCAGATGGGCTGACGCCTCTTGTGCCACGCCGTTGTTGATGAAAAGATATAATACAAACATCTCGATGGCATGGATAGATGGAACAAGACTCCCAGATGCTGCCGGGTGTCCATCGGCCTTCGCTGTTCACCTGGGGTCGAGGCGGTCTATATCCCATCGGCTCACCTTGCTGTCTCAAAGAGCGGTGGTCTGGTTTCTGAGGCCGATAGCTGCTGCGATGCAGAGATTCTGAGCGGTTTGATGCCTTCATGAGGCGACGACGCTTTCCTATAACAAGATCATCATCACGCTCAATGTACTGTCGTAGTCTGGAGCGCAGTTTGGCGAGCCGAAATGACGACTGCCTATTTGCCTGCGACGTTGACCGACATCTGTCGTCACGGCCTGCAGTACCAAGGCGATCTGGAGCCCGGAGGGTGAGCGTATTCATGATCGTACCGTTGGGAGCGCGAAATCGTCCATGTAAGACCTACTCCCGGTGACTCTTCTCGGCGACAGGAACTACCTGTCTGCGGTTTCTACCGAAGTCTGTGATCACGCCGTGAAGTACTGTGGCGATTTGAACCGCTGCTGGGCGAGCGAGACCGTTGGCTGTGCCTACCTGTTGGCGACTCATCGAGCGCTTGTGCTTGTCGACTATCACGAGATCTATGAGACGGCGAGTGAGCCTCCATTAATCGTGACTGTGACCGTATCTGTGGAAGAGCTCTGCGTTGATCTGGTCGTCTGTTCTGCGGGGAAGGCGAACGAGACCGACGGATGTGGCAGTGACCTGAATGGACGTCGCTCGTGACGACGCGCAGTACTGCTGCCATCTGGAGCGTTGATGACCTCGATATGCTGAAGCTCGCCTGGTGTATGTTGCAGACGATTACTGCCGTTCAGCGCCGGGCGCTGGTTCTTACCAGGACGCGTATTGCAGTGAAGCAGTTAAACAAACTGGAATTGAGGAAGACAACACCACCTCATGGCGTAGTTCGAACGAATACCTAAGATGTCCATAAGACACGAAGATAACGAACAACAAACCATTGCGTACCTAATACGCGCTGGAGTTTTGATCCGAAGATCGGGCTTTTTTAATGAAAGAGACAACACCGCTTAACCCAGCAGTGGTCCGAACGAATGTCTGAGATGTACCTAATACACAGAGATAGACGAAGAACAAACAGTCGCGTACCTAATACGCGTCTGAAAGTTCTCTACTGCGAGCTTAATTAAAAGCTCTCAGGTTTGATCGTGAGATCGGGCAATACATGTTACCTCAGACGATTGCAAGCAATCGAAAGGGGACCGAGAGCCCGGCGTAAATACCGGGAGCGCGATGAAGACGAAGAAAATTGAAGTCGGGCGGAGGCTTATTAGAAGTGCTTCGCGCTAGCTGTAACGAAGGGCGCTAACGTACTAGCGTGCAATGAATACTAGTGGATTGTGCGAGACTTGTAAACTTGCGTTTACCTATGCTTTAGCTGACACTCGCTCGAATTAGATGCGTGTACAGTAAGAAGGATGAATACTGACCGAAAGTGGTTTTGATCCTGAGATTCGGAAACGAGCTTACCTGTCACTCAAAGATATCCTGGAATGCTCGGAGCGATATGAGATAATCCGCACCTATGCACTTATTGCGGAGGATATACGCACATATTTTCCGAAGAGACTGAAAAAAATTCGTGCCGTTCGTCCTTACCATCAAGGTCTCTCCATACTTGCTGGTTGTGAATGTGCTTGGTTGCGAAATAGAGAGCGGACGGTCCATAGTCGAAAGTGCCATACTGTTGTGGACAGGGCACTGCTCCAATCACAAATCCAAGCGGATTGAATCCTGTCAAAGGCGAGTTCGGCCACAGGCTTGCTAGATACAGCATCCGGGGAGTAACGGGGTCACTGTCTTCCAGGATCGAAGGGAGTTGTAGTAGAACAGTTTGGCTGGTTCATTCGCTGTGGCTCGGATAAACTCGACCGTCACCCAATGTACCTCTATAGGATCAATCGCTACCACCATGCGATTGTGAGTCGTTTTCATGTCTGTGAGCGGCCACTCCCATTCATGTCCCTCACCTCAGTTTGCGGCTGCAATCTGCTCGCCCAAGATCTTGCTGTAGTAGTCGCTCGGAAGATGGCTTAGGTGGCATTCGAAATTGATATCGTCCGGCTTTTCGACTTCAAGACCCAAGATTGCGTGAATCAAATTGTCTGTAAACCATGCAGCATTCTCACAACCTTTTTGGTAATGCAATTAAAGCATATCGTTAAGACGAAGAGTTCAGTCTGGTGCCATAGTGAAGCTGTAATGACAAAGCTGCACTTCTGTGCTGTCGGCGGAAACCCTCATAAACTGTAGGAGGCTCAGCAAGATCTTCGCAACACGATCATTGGGTGTCGCGTTTTCGAGGGTGCTGATGACGGTATCGAAGTCTTGGTCCGCCATCGTTGAAAGTAGTGGACCACTGAGGGAAATAGGGCGAGAGCAACCTATGGAGACACGTTAAATGATACTAAAGGAGCGGCATTGTGAAACTCCTCAGTATGGGGTGTAGGTGACATGTACATGCATACTTTCGACGCGCTCCTTGAGAACAAAGCACCCAATAGACTCCTCACTAGATCTGCTTTCAAGCACACGGTGCACGAGGAGCCTAGGTGGAGCAAAGGACTAAAGGTCGGGTGTATTGCCACCTGTCTGGCCACTGAAATCATCGTGGTTCGGAGAGAAACTCATGATGAGAGGGGGGTGTGGTAGAATATCGACTGCAAAAGCGTAATTTAAGCAGAAGCGGACGGAAACCGCTCTAACTTCAAGCTGCAAGCAACTTGAGCCTAAAACGGGGCCGTGGTCTGTAGTCTCACTTAAGAGTCTACTCACCGAGAACAGTCGAGCTCACTTAAGAGCTCAATCTAATTGACGGTGGAGGGTGCTGGTCTTTCCCAACTGTCAGAGAAACACGAGCCGACTCTAGAGGGAGCACGCGAGCGTGCGCTCAAAGAGTTTGTGTTCGTGTTTCTGGAGAGCGAGTATCGTGTGTGCGCGCGATTATATAGTAGCGAACGCGCGTGCCAAGCCTCGGGACGGTAGAACATGCGGCCGTCCGGCGGTGGGAGATCGAGCGGCGAATTTCAAACGAGCATGAAGTGAAAGTGAGATCTAATAGGTTGAGTTACGACGGGAAGGTCCGGTGTATCTCCAGGCTATGGGATGAGCTGCGGTGAATTATACATGGGCTGTGCACGGTGAAAGAAGTTCGCATGGCCTAGTGGGCAAGACACGTAGACAATGTTGGAAAGGATGACTTGCGGTAAAATGACCAACCTAACAATGCATGTTAAGCAGCTCCATGGTGGTATAGTGACTATCAGCAATGAAACAATCTGCTTACGTTTGGCGGAAATCACCTTCAAGCATGCCTGGTTGATCGATCTTCTTTGGGCTGATACTAGCATGACTGCATCGCTTGAGAACTAGTAGAGCCTTTGCAAGTACAGGGGACAGACAAACAACACCCAGAGTAAAGCTTTTGTGGGCCTCTGAAAGAATTAGCATCGACAGCAGACGCAGAGGCGGAGCACCAATTGAATTTGTCAATGATGAGAACAACCTGAGTACCAGGAGTTGGGATTCTGATGTTGACATCAGCCATTTGTCGCCCGAGGTCAAGATAAATCTCAACGCCGTACTGTTTTATCGACTTATTCTGACATCGGCATTGAAGCGAGCCCGGAAATGCTTACCGCTGCCATCGCTCCGAACGAGTTCGTTCAGGCGCCAGTTCCGCGTAAATGCATACCCCATGTTTGTAGAAGACATATCTCGTTTTATCGAATTATTCTTCAACAGTCTATGAGACGGACATGTGGTCAAGTGGTATGGAATCCTCCAGAGTAGCCAGCGGAGGAGAGCGCCGTGACGTGGAACCTCCATTACAGGTTGTGATTTAACATAGTGCAAGAGCTTAAGGAAACTGAAGTACGAAAGACTGTGCCGCAGCGAATATTGACTCGCCAGACATGCGCTCTAAGTCAAAGAACCTATAGCGTTACAATTTAGCGCAGTTTATCAATAGGACTTACTCGCTAGAGAGGGCAGAACGATGGAAGGATGGGACGAAGGATATCTGTTGGGGGAGGCCCCTCTCGAGTAGCGACACTGATGGTAGCCTTAGTGATCTTTGTCGTCTGTGTCCAGATACTTGGGCAACTATTAAGGGAGGTTCCGGTCGCCTTCATCAAGAGACTCAAGTGCATCTCCCTACAGTTGCTGCATGATGAGACTCGAGATTAGCTTACAGCTCAGATAGCGCTTCTACTGCACCGTGAGACTTCGTCGCCTAACATCGCTCCAAGGTTTCTAGTTCTCGGCCTGACCTGTTGTTGCGTTGGTTTTATACATCTGAGTGAACGCCGTGCGTAAAGGTTCCCAAGGTCTTCTGGTCGCCAGCTTTTTTGGATGTATTAGAAACTCCCCGGCAATAAATTCAAGACTTTGTCATCGCCACGCCAGAAAGAGACTTCGAAGATATCTCTGGCCTGACTGAGATTGAATTAACGCTTCGGACTGTCGTGGATGTGAAGCTTACCTGCGACCCAAGCGTGTCAGCATGTTGCTCACACGTTGTCGCAGAGACCCTACAACACCGTTCCGCAGGACACAGGATTCGCCTTCTTCGCAACCTGTTTTGTGTTATTTGCACTCCCTACCTCCACAGCAATAAACGACAAGCTGATGGATGGACGTGCACCCGTGCTTCATGCAAGGGTACGGACTTGTTGATTGGCCAAGCATTAAAGCGGTATGCAGTTCAAAGTATTCGACCTGAGAATTTTGTTAATTATTGTAAGGATTGACAATCTCATCGTTCTGTCTTGAACATTGGTCGGTCCTGTATAGTGGTAGTGTCGGAGTCGGCATTACTTAGGGGTTCCGCGATGACGACGATCCTTGTATTCGGGAACGTGTGGGCTGCGCTGTTTCACCCGAGCTGAAGCAAACTGGTTGCCTGGAAGTGATCTGACGTTCTCCCGCTTTCCTTGTCTGGCTTATGTTTTGTCGCATACTGTCATCATGTTTGCTTCACGGCTTCTATAGACTTTTGAATTGAAGCCCGAGTTTACATATACGTCACGGATCCCTCCCCCTTCCCCGCGTCCCACGAGCAACGAATCGAAACAATGCGAGCTTGAACGCGATCCCTTCCATTACCACGATCCTCTGGACCATAATATACCCAGACCTCGGCGCGCGCATTGTCTGCTAAACTCGCCATGGCGACAGTTGATCGCGCATCAGCGCAAGACAACAACCTCTCCACACCACGTAGTCGCGCGACTTCAAAAGGCCCAGAGTCATCTACCGTCTCCATCGACAGCAGTGACAACCGCGACGATGATCTGCACAAATCGACAGACGGCGCACTGGGCGACAAACTCAAGAGCCGCAACTCGGACGATGGCCGCAGCGACACCTCCTCTGCGCACCGCATCCGAATGTCGAGGATGTTCAAGGGTCGCAATAAGCGTAGGAAGTCAACTACAAGTCATGCAAGCCAGGACTCGCAGCTGGATCCCGCTGAAGATACTCCTCCCGTGCCTCAGTTGAGGCGCCCAGGCACCGAACCGCGGAACTACAGCGACGACTCGCTGGGCCTGCACAAGAGCGCAGCCAGCAGTCTGCTGACAGAAGACTCAGATCCAGATACGACGTAAGTCATATTCTCTTTCCTGTCGTATTTGCGGTTGCGACGGCCATGATGGGATGTGCCAAGCGCACGGTTCATTGGAGCTTGAGTCTGGCCAGCTCCCCACCGCGTCCTCTCGACATCATCAACCCACTTGCTTTCCATTCTTATCCTTCACTCCATTCGTTTTCTTCAGCGCCATTTGCGATACCGCACTGTTGTCTTGTATTTCTTTGTTACCACGTACGCATTTGGCTTGCGCTGACCCCGAAACACCAAGGCCGGCAAAACGCCCCCAAATCTCACCCCATCAATCCCACAGTGGACTTCTTACGCTGTCCTCGCCGCTCATAACTTCCGAGACGATAGATTCGGTCGGATCTACCACAGATGCCACTCTCGGCGATCCCCTAGCCTCCGAAGAATCTCCCGTGCGACACACCGGCACCCCTGTAAACAACAAGCGAGGAGTCTCGCCGTCACCAGTTGGAAGGCTGAAAGAGGCATTCGCGCCCAATCGACGGCCAGCGTCTCCGAAGGCAGGAGATTACGCTGACGGTGCACGGCCGGGCTCAAGTGGTGGACTCGGGGCGCTGTTTGGAGGAAAGAAGCGCGAGGCCAAGATTCTCGATCAACCCATCACCGCATCCCCCCCGCAGATCCATACGGGAGACGGCACGCAGTCGACGACGTCTCTTCGCTCTACCGCGCCGAAGCGTATCATCACCACACTCCCTGCCACTCCCCCGAACCTCGCCGATGCGCCTACGACTTTGATCACACCACCGACTCCTACCGATGGGAAGCCAGTCTCGCCCACACGTCCGACAAGCTCGCAGGAGGGAGTGAAGCAAAACACATCGCAATCGATTCCGAATGTCACTGTCTCCCCCTCGGGGAACATGATATCACACCGACGTGTGCGATCCGCGACGAATCCTCCTAGCAAGCTTTCCAATTCGATTACTGCGCCGCTTACACCCCACCCCGAGGAAGCGAAAACCCCTGGTGGGACTGCATTCGCTCCCCAGAACCCTGGCGGTTTCTTTGCGTCTGTATTTTCTGCCGCGCAGAACGCCGCGAACAACTTGAGTAACACTATCGTCAACAACAGCACCGCAAAGAACAAGTCGAATCAGCAGTCCCAGGGTGAAGAAGAAAAGGACACGGAAGACGGAGTGGAAGAGGTGATTGGCCCAGAAAGCGCAGACCAGAACGCGGACACGGAAAAACGCAGGCCAGCCGTAGAGACTCTTGGATCTGGGAACTTGAGCTTGGCCCATCTGGGGATCACAGATACCGAGGTTAGCCCAATGTCGTCCTCTACAAACGTTGCCACAAAGACGGACGAGGCCTCTGCGAAGGCGGAAGATATGGCAGCCACACAAGCAGTTTCGGCTGCGTACGCGGCGGATAAACCTGCTTCTGTTGTGAACGATCGTCCACGATCCCACACAGCTAATTCGGGTTCATCATTGCCAGGCGCTGGGTCTCCTCAAAGACAGCCTGAGATTACCGACTCCCCCGCACAGTCTTCCATCCAGAGGCAGAGCAGTATACGCAGTCGTATCAGTGATGGGCGGCGAAGACGACATAGGGGAAGCTCTGCCGCTACCGGGAACACCATTGCCGCTGCTATAACTGGCAGTACATCGGCTCTAGCCCCGAGCGCTGCGATGAATGGGAACCGCCTTAATGGGACGGGATTTGCAGTTGCATCGCCAAAGCGAAATAGAGATTTCCACAACTTCTTCAAGAGTGTGCCAGAGGATGACTACTTGATCGAGGACTACAGCGCAGCACTACAGAAGGAAATTCTGCTGCACGGCAGGCTTTACGTATCAGAGGGCCACCTCTGCTTTTCCAGCAACATCCTCGGTTGGGTCACGAATCTCGTTATTAGCTTTGATGAAGTGGTCTCGGTTGAGAAGAAGTCGACTGCCGTGTTGTTCCCGAATGCTATCGTTATCCAAACGCTACACGCGCGAAATGTCTTCGCCTCGTTCCTCGCGCGAGACTCCACCTACGACTTGATAATCGGCATCTGGAAGATCTCGCACCCAAATCTCAAATCCTCACTGAACGGCGTCACGCTAGACACGGGCGGCACCGGTGACAAGACCGAGAAAGCCGAGTCTATTGGCAGCGACGACGGATCTCTACAAGAGTCGGACGACGATGTCTATGACGAGGACGCAGAAGAAGACGACGGCATCGGTAGCTTCACTGAAGCTGGCGAGGGAAGCATGGCGGGTAGCGAGGCCGGTTCTGTGATCGGAGGTGAAGGGCAGCGAAAAGTGAGCGCAGCAGTGTCGCAAGCATTCGGTGGTAGCGGCGAGATTACAGAGGCTGCCAAGGCTGGAACAAATGGTGCTGCGGCAGCAGGTCAAGATTTCGCCGGCGCTGCGACACATGGCCCTACGGACTGTGGGGACAGCGACCAGCACTATGATAAACTGCTTATCGACACGACTATCCCAGCCCCTCTGGGTAAGGTACACAGCCTCATGTTTGGACCTGCTTCTGGAGCCTTTATGCGAAAATGGTTGATTGAGGATCAGAAGTCGACAGACCTGCAAATGGAAGACGACAAGAAAGGCCTCGGAGAAGACAAGAAATCTTTCAACTACTCTTACATCAAACCTCTGTTCGCACCAGTTGGTCCGCGCCAGACAAAGTGCAATATTGCCATGACCTTGGAGCAATACGATCTGGAGAAGGCCATCACTGTGCTTTGCAGTACAGGTACCCCAGATGTGCCTAGTGGAAGTATCTTCCTCACGAAGACACGATACTGCCTGATGTGGGGAGCGAACAACAGCACGCGGCTCATCATGACCTTCACGGTCGAGTGGAGCGGCAAGAGTTGGTTGAGAGGTGAGATGAGATTGATTATCACACTTCTGAAATATGCTGACCTTGTCTAGGCCCGATTGAAAAAGGCGCAAATGACGGCCAAATGTCGTATGCTACCTCTTTGACGACCGCTCTCCGCACCGCCGTGACCGCCAAAGCCGCACCTGCAAGACTAGGAAAGGGTGGAAAGGGTAAGAAGCGATCCAAAGCCAATATCCTTGACGAAACACCAGCGGCAGTGTCCGCTCCAACGCCTGCCAACCAAGCAAAGCAGAGCGATTGGGGCATGTTGGATCCCTTACGCAGCCTTTTGGGGCCAGTTGCGGATATTCTGGAGTTCATCTTCACGCCGCAGATCATTATTCCACTTATGGGAGTGTTGCTCATGTACTCATGGTTCTTCCGTGGCGCATCAACAGCTGTCGGGCCAAACCAATGGTCCGCTGCACAAAGACAAGTCGCACATGACGAGATTTGGCGTCATGAAGAATCCGAGCTGTGGAAGTGGTTAGAAGACCGCGTTGCCCTGGACCGTGTTCAATCTTCTGTAGTAGGTGGAAGGATACATCCAGACGTCGACGACCAAATCCGCATACCACCCGCAAACATGAAGGAGCGCGAAATGGACGAAGCCATCCGCATCACAGAAGAGAGGTTGAAAGTTCTAAAAGAAAAGGTGGAAAAGGATAAGGCCAAAACGCGAACGAAAAGTCCGAGAGAAGAGCAGACGTAAAACAAAACTTGGGCTGGAAGAGGTGTGATTAGAAGACATGCATTGCGAACGGCGTCAATTGGTTTTTCTGTTGGAATACTTGGGTGTATTTTGCTGGCTTTAGCATTACCTCTTCGAAGCGAGCCACCCCTTTGTTTTCTCGTTTGTGTAAATGCTGAAGGAATATATTATATTTGATCCACTCTCAGGTTCCAAGCCATTGATCATGTGTTTTGATGTCGATCGGAGCGTCGGCGCCTTCCCCACAAAATGGGGCCAGGGGTTCCCTGTGATGATATGCCGACGCGTTGCTTTCCTTTGACAGCCTAGGAGCCGTTCGCATCCACCAAGCAATCGTAAAAACATTCTTCCACTCCTTGCACCAACTATTTTCTGACACAGCGCTCCTACATTGACGATTCTAAAGTCCAATCTCCGATCAAGCGCAACACTCCTGCGACTCAAAAACTTCTGCGACATGGCAGACTACGGCAAACAGACGGTCGCGCAATTACGGCAGCTTCTGAAGGATCGCGGGATTCCGAGTACGGGGTTGACGCGGAAGGCGCAGATTGTGGAGAAATTGGAGGAGAAGGATGCGGAGGGAGAGGACGTGCAGGATGCGCCGGAGCCAGTCGCGCAAGGAGAAGAAGACGACGCACAAGATGTAGACGAAGAGCCAGATGCGCCTGCGCCTGCGCTGGAAGAAGCTGGCGGTGTGTCCATGTCAAATGACACAAGCAGGCGCAAGGCTGACGCAACGGCAGACCCTCCGGCGCAACCAGATCAGAGCGATCCACCATCAGTACCGACCGCGACGTTAGACGGGAACCGCGAAAATGTCTCACACATTGATAGCGACGTACCCCCACCAGACCAGATCAAAGCGACTGAGCAATCGGCGGAAGACACAACGGCAGACAACGAGCCAGGTTCGATACAGCCTGCGGAGGTGTTTAATGCTGCGCCTGCAGATCCTGAGGACGTTGTTGAGCCACATGTTACCGAACCTGCCGATCCTGAGGTGGATGGCGACGAGAAGGAGGAACTTGCGGAAGACGAGCTTCCAGATGCGCCAGGACCAGCTGCGGAAGCTCTGCGATTGAAGCAGCATGACCGGGAGACAACAATGGAAGATTCCTCAGCAACACCTGTGGCCAACGAAGAGCCGTCAGTCGAAAAGGCGGACTTACTCCCCATACCCGAGCGATCGACAGCGGAAACATCAAGGCTGCCCACTGGAGGAGTTGGAGGCCGACTCGAAGAAGCGCAAGAGACGGAGTGGCTCGCCAGATCTACCACTGCAGGAAATCAAAGCGAAGAAGCCGCGACCGAGTCAGGAGCCTGCACCGGAAGCGCGCCTCAAGGAAGATGGGGATGTGGTCATGGAGCAGAGGCGACCAGAAGATGCGACCCCCACACAGGAGCTCTCAGAAGTCGAGAATAGACCAATGAAGAAGGAAAAGGCAGATCGCTACAAAACTCTCGTCAACCCAGCTACCGACGACACCACACCAGACGCTCTCCAAGACGACAGGCCAGTCGCGCCCGCCCTGCACCCCGCCACACCAGCCCTCTACATCCGCAATTTCATGCGTCCACTGCGCCCCGAACCGCTCCGCGCGCACCTCGTCACGCTCGCCTCCCCGCCGTCCTCCTCACCCGACGCCTCCATCATCAAATCCCTCTTCCTCGACGCTCTTAAGACCCACGCACTCGTTCTCTTCACCTCCACAGCCGCCGCATCGCGCGTCCGAGCCTCACTCCACGGCTCCATCTGGCCGCCCGAGGGGAACAGGAAGGAGCTGTGGGTAGACTTTGTGCCCGAGGAGAGTGTAGAAGACTGGATAACACAAGAAGAAGACGCCCTCGCCGCCGAAAAAGAAGCGCGAGCATCCGGCCGACCGATCCCCGCGAAGCGCTTCGAGGTCGGATACCCCGGCGACGACAAAGCAGTGTTTCAAGAAGTCGGCACAGGAAACACAGCGCCTGTAGATGCGCCCACGGGCCCGAGAGCAAGCATATCCCAGCCCACCCCTTCCGCCGCAGATATCTCCGCCTCCTTCACCACCCTCGACAAACTCTTTCACAGCACGTCCTCTGTCAAACCGAACCTCTACTTCCTCCCCGTGCCTGAAGATGTTTCAGAACAGCGCCTTGCAGAATTCGCGAAGGAGACGAGTCGCGATTGGCAGCCCGGCGAGCTCAGGAAGGGACGCGGATTGAAGACGGAGATGAAGTATAAATACAGCTTTGATAATGAGGGGAGGCTGGTTGAGGTGGGTGAAGATCGGGGGCCGTGGGCGGAGGATTTGAGAGATAGAGGAGTCAGGGGAAGGGGCGGTTTTAAGGGGGATTGGTGAGAGAGGAGATTTTGG